>NC_090734.1:154199506-154232006 GCF_036898095.1 Palaemon carinicauda
GCATGGGAGATCAACAAAAAATAAATTTCATATAAGGACTTGCAGAAGAACTTCCATGAAAACATGAAGAGATTTTGACATATATTTAGAGTCTAAAAACATATTTCAAAGAGCACAAAGAGGCAGGAGTTACCAAAATTACTCCTCAAGTTAGTGATTTTACTCTACTTCAACATTAGATCTAGAAAGAAAGCAGAGGCAGGAACATCACAAGTACTTCAGATACATAATGGCGTACATCTATGATCAGTAACGAGCCCTTTGCTTTATATCATGGTAATGGAGGAATCTATAATGGAGTGCAGAATAGAAAGCCACAGTGAGATACTCTATCCTCTTCTAAGAGAAGGATACTCCAAAATCCAACCTTTGTTCTCTAGTCTTGGGTAATGCCATAGCCTCTGTACCATGGTTTTCCACTGTCTTGGGCTAGAGTTCTCTTGCTTGAGGGTACACTCAGGCACACTATTCTATCTTATTTCTTTTCCTCTTGTTTTGTTAAAATTTTTATAGTTTATATAGGAAATATTTAAATCAATGTTGATAATGTTCTTAAAATATTTTATTTTTCCTTGTTTCCTTTCCTCACTGGGCTATTTTCCCTGTAGGAGCCCCTGGGCTCATAGTATCCTGCTCTTTAACTAGGATTGTAGCTTAGCAAGTAATAATAGTAGTAATAATAATAATAATAATAATAATAATAATAATAAAATAACTAAATGCTACCAGCAGAGTTTGAGGAAGAGCCAGCAGAAAATACTGAAAGGTGGAGTGAAATAGAGAAGAAAGGACTGAAACTACACATAAGCGAAACTACGCTAATGGCAACTGGGCAGGAAGCAAAGTAAAAATTACAATCTGGAAAATTGCTATGTGGTTGAGAGAAAGGTGTAGGGTGACCTCTGTTCAGTGTACCAAATGTAAAGTAATCTGGATTAGAAGAATTCAGATGCCTAAAATGTATAAACAGAGTAAGTGGGAAGATTGAAGCATTGTGAACTTTATAGGGATAGCGGGGTAGATCTATCTTGGAAGGAGAAGAGCGTATCTAATAGGCAGGAGTGAGCAGCCAGTATGAAAGTGGCGGCACCTTGGGCAAAATGGTATGACATTACCAGACTTCCGTTAATTACAACAAACCCATTAGTAGAGACAGTAAATACCTACGATACATACATGAGGCCAGTACTACTCTAATGCAACCAAAATATGAACACTAAGAAATTGGAAGAAATTTTGATAAGGTGGGACTTTTAACTATCCAAGATTCATGGCTAGAGTTCAGCAGGAAGACCATACAGTAAATCTCCTTTTAGAAGCATTTTATTATGTAGAACTACGTTATAGAACTTCTTGATAAATACAAAAGCTAGCTCGTCATCAGTTGGAAAAATATTTTAGTTGTTGATCATTACCATGAAATGAATAAGTAAAATACACATCAATTAATACTTTGAAAAATTAAATTAATGTTAACAAGCAGCTGTAGGAACTCCTGATATATTGACAGACTAGTGTGCTAGTGGTAGTGAGAACATATGACCAAAAGGTGAAAAAAAAAGAACTAACATTAGAACTTCTGTTTATAAGTGACAGAATACGATCATAATTCAAATCAGTTAACGAGATTGTATTGGTCTACGAGCAAAAATTTCCTTCCATATCCTCATGTTTTAGGCAGGTACAATACTAACAAGACTAGCACGAAATGCACAGAAAGCAGTCTTGCAGTGTCCATACACCACCCAAGCAGCGTTCCTGAGTTTTACACCATGATGTTTTGCCTTAGAATGCTCCCCCCACTATGCTCAGAACTTAACTCTTTCACTCTCTCTCTGAGCAGCATTCTTACCAGCATCACCTATAAAGTGGTTATACTGCGAGTGTCTTTGGAAGTGTTCTTTGTAGAGTTGTGACTGCATGTTCTTTATCATATTGTGATCCCTATGGTTCACCATCAAGTTAACAATAACAGTACAGTAGAGCCTCTAGACAATGGCTCACTAGATGGTTAAAAAAGAGGTTAAGGTGATTACCATAGAGGTGTAAAAGAAATTATTGAGAAGTACAATCAACGTACGCATATAGCAGACTTGGAAAAAATATACAATCGTACAACATCCTTGATTTATACAATTCTGAAAAAAAGAAATAAAAGCAATATTGCCAAAGGGATGCCGACACTGATGAAACAACAGCCACGTGTTCTTGATAATGTTCAAAACTTGCTTCTCACCTAAATCAATGAGAAGCAGATAGGAGAGATACAGTATCTACACATATGATGTCACATCTCACATCATTTTAAAGAAAAGACAAAAGCAGTAGTCTCTAGAAAGGGTCCTTGTGAAAGTTGAAAGTGTAAAAAAAGATGACAGTATCCAAAAAGCAAAAATCAAGTGATTCAGTTGATGATGTAGAAAGTCATTCAAGAGAGAGAACTCCCGATATTTTACCGGAAGTTCTCTATGTATATTTGGGACTTGCTGTATCATAAATGAGAAAACAGTGAGGAGGAAATAGTATATTTATTGCCCAGAATTTGGCAAAATGCTAAAAACTCAAAAGATTTAAAGCTGGTCTGAACAGGTAATAGGAGGGGATGATGAACAGTTATTCAGAAAAACATTAAAAACAAGAGGGGCACTTAGTAGAACACAGACATTGTTTCTCGACCTTAACTTTAACAGCCCTTGGGCTTATAGCATCTTGCTTTCAACTAGGGTTGTAGCTTGGCTAGTAATAACAATGATAGTAATAATGTATTAATTGGAGTGGATTTTCATACACCCAAATATGAACCAAGTTTGAAGTCTCTTTGACAACGATGGCCAAACTTATGGCTGATTACTTGAATTGGACATTTTACTTGACCGTGACCTTGACCTTCCAAAATTTCTAGCTTTTTACATAACAGTTAATACCTGCAAGTTTCATTACTCTATGATTAAAATTGTGGCCAGGAAGCTATTCACAAACAAACACACACACACAAACTGGGGGTAAAACATAACCTCCTTCCAACTTCGTTGGTGGAGATGATAAAGCATTGAAGAGATAAGAACTTGTAGGAAGGCCCATGAAATCATGGAAAAGGGAGATAAGAGAACTAGCTCTGATGGGAATTCATACATATATATACCAAGGCACTTCCCCCAATTTTGGGGGGTGGCTGAGATCAAACAAATGAAAAAAATGGGGACCTTTCCTCTCTATGCTCCTCTCAGCCTGACAAGGGACTCAACCGAGTTCGACTGGTACTGCTTAAAGGGTGCCACAGCCCATCCTCCTCCTTTATCCACCACAAATGAAACTTCATAACACTGAATCTCCTACTGCTGCTACCTTCGCGGTCATCCAAGGCGAACGGAGGAAGCAGCAGGGCCTACTGGAACTGCGTCACATCGCTCACCATTCAATTCTACTTCTAGCAGAAATATTGGAAAGATGAGAATGGAGAAAATTCATTCCACTTCTTAACCCTTAAAGGAAAGAGCCGACATAAAATCTGTGATGATGGGTTGATCAATTTCAGTTCCGATCTAAGTGGTATATTCATGAGAGAAGCTCTTAAAAGTTAATTCTGGACTGAGCTAAAGATACATCAAGTAGTTCGCAAGAACTGAAAGCCAGTCGCAGCAGTAGTCACATTCTGAAGCAACTCTTAGGAACATTAAAAGAGGACTTGGTAGCCTAGGCTAAGACAGACAAAAATAACTTATGTACAATGACAATGGAATGTTGTGAATAGTCTTAGTAATCTAGTCGGAGTTTGAATGCAAAAACTACAGTACAACTTAAAGATTTTACCCTACAATGTTTGGATGCAAAATAAAAAACTGGTAAATTAAGAATATTTATACAGAATAAACCAGTGGTCTTACAAAAAGTTTAATTTTAAAAAAAGACCGTATAATTTCAATGAGAGAATTAATGCATCACAACCAACGGCCACTGATCACCGAGGCACAGCCGGGGATAGATGGACATATACAATTTGAACACTAATGCCTAAAGCTGGATACTGGGAAATCATCAGTAAGGTACAACAGGGAAAACCCTGCAGATGCAGTATTTTGTGAACGATAAGAAGAGATTGTGAACGATAAGAAGAGATTGAACAGCAAGATGCAAAGTAGGAAGCAGGAATCTGCTGAGAAGTGGGTGTAGGGCTATGGCGGATACTGCACTAAACCCTTATGGGGAATAAAGGAAATTCAGAGAATCCAACTGAAAAATAACAAAGACAAGATAAAGAAATAATGTAATAAAACACATTATTATTATTATTAATTGCTACGCTACAACCCTAGTTGGAAAAGCACAATGCTATAAGCCCAAGGGCTCCAATAGGGAAAATAACCCAGTGAGGAAAGGAAATGAGGAAACAAAATTTTTAAGAAGAGTAACATTAAAATAAATATCTCCTTTATAAACTATAAACACTTTAACAAAACAAGAGGAAGAGAAATAAGATAGAATAGTGAGCTCGAGTGTACCCTCAAGCAAGAGAACTCTAACCCAAGGCAGTGGAAGACCATGGTACAGAGGCTACGGCACTACCCAAGACTAGAGAACAATGGTTTGATTTTGGAGTGTCCTTCTCCTAGAAGAGCTGCTGACCAAAGCTAAAGAATCTCTTCTACCCTTACAAGAGGAAAGTAGCCACTGAACAATTACAGTGCAATAAACCCTTGGGTGAAAAAGAATTGTTTGGTAATCTCAGTATTGTCAGGTGTATCAGTACAGAAGAGAATATGTAAAGAATATGCCAGACTAACGGAGTGTGTGCGAGTAGGCAAAAGGGAAAATGAACCGTAACCAGAGAGAAGGATCCAATGTAGTACTGTCTGGGCAGTCAAACAACCCCATAACTCTCCAGTGGTAGTATTTCAACGGGTAGCTGGTGCCCTGGCCAACCTACTACCTATCTTTTAAAACAGTAAGAAAAACTACATTTGTAATAACCTTACATTGCTTCATATGAAACCTGAGTATTCTTGACTTATGTAGCTGGAAATCATAGGCATGGAATTCAGGTTAGGTTTGCACTAGGCCAAAATTTAACATGAATTGACTTACAAACAGCTTCTCGGAACCTATTGAGTTTTTAAGTTGAGGACTCTTTGTACTACCTTCTTCTTTCTAGAGCATGATACTTCTTTAAGGAAACTTTCAAGAAGAGAATTATTGGATATCTTCAGGCCTTTTATTCAGGTAATTTATGAAACCATATTTTATAGATAAATAAATTTGAGCTCAGACTTCCTGCAAAAAAAAGGGTTTGGTACTGTAATGTATTGAGAAACATTAGTCTCTCATTCTACTGTGTTGATCTGATTCCACTGTGTTGGACCTTCTGGGAGTTGTTGTCAGTCTCCCACCATCCAAGAACTGTACCGTTTGAAGCAGCAGGGATCTGCATACTTTATATGGAGATACTACAATAAACCATTAAAGTTCCAACCTGTCTTCTTGGATCCTAAGTAGATAGACGACGATGTCACAGATACTACCACGCATAGCGAAGAAAAGAACTACGCCTTTTTTACTTCACAGATCTCCTAACAACTTGATCCAGAGAAGCAAACATGACAAATTCGTAGATAATTTGTATTTTTCCTAACGATACAAACCTTAGCTATTTACATGGGGTAATTACTTTGGGACAGCTGACGATGAGCCATAAAGTTTTAACGAGGGTTTCCTACCCCACCGCTAGTTAGCGGGGGGTAGGGAGGGGTAGCTAGCTACCCCTCCCCCCTCACACACACCGGTGAAGATCCACTTTACTTAGAGGTAGGACTTATCTTGGGGGACAGGGCTGGCGGGCACATAACTGTAAATAGCTAAGGTTTGTATCGTTAGGAAAAATACAAATTATCTACGAATTTGTCATTTGTTCCGTAACTGAATACAAACCAACGCTATTTACATGGGGTGACTTAACCCTTAGGAAGGGAGGTAAGTCCCCTGCCATACTGGCTTTGGCTTGCCCGGGGGCTCCTAACCCTAGTTCATAAAGGAACTCAAGGGTTGGGGCCCCTGCGCCTCGCAGACAGCTGAGGGGCTGCTGCGTCCTACGTAAGTCGCGTGTGAAGGTGAGCAGTGACATGTCCTAGGAAGTTGACCTGGAGTTCTTTAGAGGGAAATCTAGGCTAGGACTACCCAATACCACCTCGTCAGGGTATGGGGACATGACAGTATTACAACTTAATACTAGGAACACAAGGGAGCATGGCTTACCTGCAGAGGTTCGAGGTCAGCTGTGCAAAGGACCCAGGATGCTGTTTTTCTCCAAGGGAGGAGAGGATGAAGAAAAGAAAAGGGCCAGACATCTTTTCATTCACACAGACTAAAACCGGGTAACAATGCCCTCAACCCTCTGCTACTTGTCCAATTAGGAGCCTGAGGTTAGACCAGCTGTTGTGCAGCCACCACAGGGCCGATAGAAAACGTATCGAGCCGTTTGTGTGTCACGTCTTGCAGGTAGTGGGCCGTGAAGGTGGTCTGACGCTTCCACACCCCGGCTTGCAGGACCTGCGCCACCGAAAAGTTCTTCTTGAAGGCCAGGGACGTAGCAACGCCCCTGACATCATGCGCCCTAGGGCGCCGTGACGGAGGAGGGTCAGAACTCAAGGCCAGGTGGATCACCTTACGGATCCAGGCCGAGATGATATTCCTGGTGACCCTCCTTTTCGTTTCCCCGGTGCTAACGAACAAGTTCCGCACCTGGGGCGGGCTGCAGCTGTTCTTTTGAGATACAACCTCAGACTCCTGACTGGGCACAGTAGGAGATGGTCTGGGTCATCTGTTACAGAACGAAGACTCGAGACCTGGAAAGAGTCGAACCTAGGGTCCTGCACTCCCGGGTTCTGAGTCTTAGCAACAAACTCAGGGACGAAGCCAAACGTTACCTCCCCCCATCCCTTTGAATGGGCGACGTCGTAGGAGAGACCATGCAGTTCACTGACTCGCTTGGCCGAAGCCAGAGCTAGCTGGAATACCGTCTTCCAGGTAAGGTGGCGATCAGAAGCCTGGCGTAATGGTTCGTAGGGAGGCCTCTTAAGAGACCTGAGAACCAGAACCACGTTCCAAGGAGGAGGTCTCACTTCCGACTGAGGGCAGGTAAGTTCGTAACTCCGTATGAGAAGAGACAGTTCCAGCGAGGAGGAAATGTCCATTCCTTTGAGCCTGAAGGCAAGACTTAAGGCTGAGCGATAGCCTTTCACTGCCGAGACTGAAAGGCGCATTTCTTCCCGCAGATACACAAGGAACTCCGCTATTGGTGGTAAAGTGGCATCGAGAGGAGAGATACCCCTTCCACGGCACCAACCACAGAAAACTCTCCACTTCGCCTGGTAGACTCCTGCGGATGACCTACGCAGGTGGCCAGACATCCTTTCCGCAACTTGTTGCGAAAATCTTCTCTCTTTGAGGAGATGCTGGATAGTCTCCAGGCGTGAAGTCGAAGCGAAGCTACGGCTTTGTGAAAGATGTTGGAGTGTGGTTGTTTGAGTAGCTCGTGACGTGGAGGGAGCTCCCTCGGGATCTCTGTGAGGAGCTGCAGAAGGTCCGGAAACCACTCTGCGTGATGCCATAGCGGAGCTATCAAGGTCATCGAGAGGTTGACCAATGTTCTGGTCTTGTTGAGGACCCTCCTCATCAGACAGAACAGGGGAAAGGCGTACACGTCGACGTTGTCCCACCGTTGTTGGAAGGCATCTTGCCAGAGGGACTTGGGGTCCGGGACTGGGGAGCAGTACAGCGGAAGCTTGGTGTTCAATGCTGTAGCGAACAGGTCCACAGTCGGGGAACCCCACAAAGTCAGGACTTTGTTGGCTATCCGAGGATCCAAAGACCACTCGGTACTCACTATCAGCGTTGCTCTGCTCAGACTGTCGGCGAGCACATTCCTCTTGCCCGGAATGAAGCGAGCCGCAAGTGATATCGAGTGGGCTTCGGACCATCTCAGGATCTCTACTGCAAGATGGGACAACTGTTCCGAAAAGGTACCTCCCTGCTTGTTGATGTAAGCCACCACCGTAGTGTTGTCGCTCATCACCACTACGGAGTGGCCCGCCAGGACTTGGTGGAACTTTTGAAGGGCCAGAAAAACGGCCTTCATCCCTAGCAGGTTTATGTGAAGGTACTTTTCTGATTCTGACCACAGGCCTGAGGCCCTGTGGTTCAAAACGTGGGCACCCCACCCCTTTGTTTGATGCGTCCGAAAACAGCATCAAATCCGGGGTAGAGACGAGAAGATCCACTCCCTTTCGCAGGTTCTCGTCGGCCACCCACCATCTGAGGTCTGCTCGTTCCGCAAATCCCATGGGGATCAGGATGTCCGGGGAGTCGAGTCCTTGACTCCACCGAGACTTGAGTTGCCACTGAAGGGATCTCATCCTGAGACGACTGTTGGGGATGAGACGGGTCAGGGAGGAGAGGTGGCCGAGGAGACGAAGCCACGACTGGGCTGGGAGTTCTTCCCGATTAAGGAAAGGTTTCGCAACCTTCCTCAGCCTTGCTATCCTTTCGTCTGATGGGAAGGCTTTGTGGAGATTGGCGTCTATGATCATGCCTAGATATATCAGTTTCTGAGAGGGCTGCAGAGAGGACTTCTCGAGGTTTACCACGATCCCCAGATCCTGGCAAACTTCGAGGAGCTTGTCTCGGTGGCGAAGAAGGGATGCCTCCGAGTCTGCCAGGATCAGCCGGTCGTCCAGGTAACGGAGGAGACGGATGCTGATCCTGTGAGCCCATGAAGAGATGATGGTGAAGACTCTGGTGAACACCTGAGGGGCTGTGGAGAGACCGAAACACAGCACCTTGAACTGGTAGATCTTGTTGTCTAGGCAAAATCTCAGGTACTTCCTTGAAGACGAATGGATTGGGATCTGGAAGTACGTGTCCTTCAGATCCAGTGTGCACATGAAGTCTCATGGTCTCACTGCAAGTCTAACCGTGTCTGCCGTCTCCATACTGAACGGAGTCTGCTTGACAAACCCGTTCAGTGTCGAGAGGTCGATGACTGGTCTCCAGCCTCCAGACGCCTTTCACACAAGAAAGAGTCGACTGTAGAAGCTGGGGACCCGTCCACGACCTCCTGGAGAGCGTCCTTCTCCAACGTGGTCTGGACTTCGGCCCGAAGGGCCTGCCCTTTTGACGATCCCATAGCAAAAGAGCTCAACGACACTGGATTCGCTGTCAGGAGAGGGAGAGATGCTGTGAATGGGACGCGATACCCTAGGGATATCACGGAGACCGTCCAGGCATCCGCCCCGAGTTGCTGCCACCTTGCTGCGCAACTCTGCAGGCATCCCCCCACTGGTGGACACGCGGGGGGGGGATGCCAACCCTAGCGCTTCCGGCCTCGGCCGGAGCCTCTAGGGTTCTTGCCTCCCCTGGAGGACTTTTTCCCCCTCCTGCCCTTGGCAGGAGAGGGCTTAGACACCCTTGGGCTTCGCTGCTACGGTAGTCTTCTTCGTATCCTTGACGGGACGGGGCTGCTGAACCGCCGGAAGCTTATAGGGCCTCGATGTTAGGGCCCTATGGATGAGGGAATCCTGGTTGGATTTCCTCCACCTCTCGGCAGAGAGCTCCACATCCTTAGGCTCAAACAAGCTCTTACCGAGGACGGAAGAGTGTCTGAGCCTGCTCGACTCGGCGCTGGGAACCTTATGGTGGAACCTCTCGACAACAGAGTCCCTGCGTTTGAGGATCGTGTTGGCCCACAAGCTCGAGACTTGGTGGGACAGGAACTCGATGGTCGAGTACCCGAGAGGAGAAAAGTTTCTAGCGCCTTCCTGGTGCTTTCCTTGGAGAGATCCTCGGAACGCACCAGGATGCCCAGAGACCCCAGCCAGATGTCGAGCCATGAGGTGGCTTGCATAGCGCACTTGATGACCTTCTCCTGGCTCTGGATCTCAGTGACTGAGAAGGATACGTGCCGGTTGGAGAGCCTCTCGAGAGGGACTCCCCCTGTGAGTCCTTCCACAGAATGATGTAGGGGAAGGCTCAGCGCAGACTCCTCAAGGACTTCAAAGTACCTCCTCTGATGGACACGAGGAGGAGTGAGGAGCTTACTTCCAGCACTGGATCTACTGGAGGAGGCAAGCTCCGCGAGCTGGCCCTCGATCTTGTCTCTGGCACTCTTCATCCCCTGGGACCAGGGCAATGCTGCGCTGGCTCTAGAGGGCTTCTGAGTGCCATAGATGCGATCCAAGACCGTGTCCTTACCCTCAAGAGGTGGGACCTCATGGTCTGGAATCCCATTAAGGTTCCTCATGAGTCAGGACCTGCCAGAACGAGTGTTCTGACTCCTGGGGCTTGCCTCCAGACGGACTTGCAGCGAAGTCTCCGGACCCCAGAGGCTCTTCCTGGGGGGAAACGTGGGCATCTTCTACGGCTCTGGGCTGTTCCTGTCTGATCCTAGAAGACGATTTTGGAATCGTCTTAGAGTCCTTAGGTTCCCTCCTGGGAGGGATGCAGGACTCTAAAAGCGAAGGGGACAAGTCCTTCTCCACCTCGGGACGAGGAGACCTCTCGGGAAGAGGAGGAACATCCACCATTGGTGCGATGGGGGAGTATTCCTGCTCAACCAACTCCCCTGAGGAGGGGTAATCCTCCTCCGCAGGGGAGGGCGAGAAGGTCTGAGGGGGAGTAGGATCCCTGCGCAAGGATCTATGCGGGGACAGCACAGGCCTCGGAGGAGGATCCACGGGAGAGACTCCTCTCTTCCTTTACAGGGGGGAGGAAGCTGCCGCTGGTTCGCGACCCAAATCAGAGTGTTGGCTTAATAGCCCGCACGAGAGCTCTGAGTAGGGTGTCGAACCAGGGCTGCTGACTGACAGCAGCGCTGTCAGACACTCCCTCTGAAAGGAAAGGGATCGACGGATCCCTAGGAGGAGTCGACACACGAGGGTTCGCCTGTCGGGCTGTAAGAGAAGAATCCCTAGACCTGTCAGAGGAACATTCCCCCTCTGGCGAGCGCGCTGGTCTGCGCTTGCGGGGAGGGGAACGCGACATAGAAGAAACCGCCTGCCGGCGATCGCGCTGGGGCTCGTAAACCAGGCCCAGATCAGAATCGCGCGAGAGAAGGGCGCGAAGCTGGAAAATCGCGCGCGCGCACCCGCGTGGGCAAGGGTGGGCGCGGGGGCGCGATGGTGCGCAGGAGGATGGTCGGGAGCGATGGCACGCAGGAGACAGAGCGGGAGCGTGGCCGAGGGGGCGCACGGAAGCCTAAGCGGGAACATGCCCGCTAGCGCGAGTGGGCGATGGCGTGGGCGTGCGGCGAGCTGGGACAGGAGGTGGCCGAATGCGGGGACGCGGAGAGATTTGGTGCAGCCCCGGAGGGCGAGAGATAACAGGAGGGCCCGAGCGGGTGTCCGGTAGGACTGGCCGAGGGAGCGATAGTGCGGGAGCAGGGTCGCGAGCGACCTGGGAACGAGAGGTCTGATGACGGTCTGGCTGGACCGGTTTACTCGCCTGTGCAAATGCTAGGTGCGCTAGCGATCGTGGGCGCGCATGGCGCGTATCAGGAACAGGTCGCGTCGGGGATCACTGCTTCGGAGGTCGCGAGGTGCGAGCCGCGTGAGGTGGAGTGAGTTGCACCGCCACCGCTGTCTTAAAGACAGGCACGGGGCGTGAAGCAGGAACAGGGCACGATTGGGGAGCGTCGAGCGCGATCGTAGCATTAACAGATTCGCGCAGTTCCAGAGGCGGCCGTAAGCGCCCGTGCGCTGGCTTGGCAACCTCTGGGGCGACGAGCTGAGTCGTCGCGACGCGTGGTCACGTTGGAGCTGTAACAGGAACTGCGCGCGGACGCGCATCGCGAACTTCTCTCGTCTCACGAGATTCCCTTGTATCGTGAACCTCCTTAGGTGGGCGCGATGGGCCCAAAGCGGCGCGTGGGTGCGTTGGGGTGCGCGTGAGCGCTGGAGCTGGAATCACGCGGGGACGCGTATCGCGTCTCTCCCCCGCAGGGCGCGACGAGTCCGAAGGATCCTGTGGGCGCCTGTGCGCCAACTCAGGAATCTCCTGGATCGCGCGCGGTGAAACAGGAACCGGGGGCCGGTGAGGTGCCGGAGGGCGCATGAGCGCTGAAGGCCGCTGGGGCACCAGTGGGCGTGTAGGCGCCTTACCAGGAACTGGCCGCAAGTGCGCAGGAGAGCGCGGCGGAGCTACAACAGGAGCAGGGCGCGTTTGCGCAGTTGGGCGCTTACGCGCTACATCAAAAACTGCAGGAGGGTGACGGGGCGCCGATGGGCCTGGGCACGCAGGGGAACCCTGGCGAGCAACAGGAACAGTGGCGCGAACGCCTAAGGGTGAGCGCCAAGGCGCTTTGTCAGGAACGGCAGGAACAACAGCAACAGAGAGCGCAGGCGGAGCCTTACGCTTAGGGGCGAGCGGTGCAGTTGCGCGCTCAAGTCCCTGAGACCCCGAAGGGTCAGGAGGTTGCGCAGTGGCAGTCTCCGGCGCGTAAAGCGCGTCAGCAGCATTAGATGTAGATGGTTGAGGTGACAGCTCACATTGTCCCGAAGGAAGACCATCCTCCGACAGGGATCGCGAACGATCCCTGGAGAGGTCAAGGGTGGTAGCAGGTAGATCACGAGAACGGCGAGTCGTCTCCTCCGCAGAGGACTGTGGTGACGACGAGCCGAAGAGGCGTCTCCTAACCCCTTTGAAGGGGGAAGGATGGCCTCTACGGCGAAGGGGAGGACGAGCCTTCCGCCTTATATGCCCACGAGGGGTCGTGGGATCAGCAGGGAGACCATCAACAGGCCTCTGAAGAGGCGTCTCTACCAGAGAACTCCCCCGAGAGGGAGTCTCAGCGGAAGGAGAGACCGTGGGACTAAGCTCCTCCCTCGAAGTATGTTCAGAGGGAGAGACAGAGCCTTCTGCTACTGCAGCCACAGGAACAGGAGTTTGGTCAGACCCACGGGATGTTTCCGACACAACAACGTCAACCACAGACAGAGGATCTATGTCCGCTGAGGTTGACGATTGTTCGGCAGCCGCACCCCGTTTGATCATACCAAACAAGACTTCCTTGAAGGGCGAACCCTGTAGCCCCATGGAAGCCCAAAGCTGAAAAAGGTAATTGTTAGAAACAAATACCTCCTCCGAGGGGAGAGGGGCAGCCGCCTCGCTATGGTAGGCAACGACCTCTCCCTTGCCACGGGATCGGTTAATGACATCAACATTACGGTCTACGCTACCTCTCGCCGGCCTCTCGGAAGAGGCCGCCTGAGCGGGAGCTTCGGAGGAGGAATGGGCGGCGGAAGAGGAAGACTTAGGATTTTCTCTCTTCCGAGAAACCTCGGAAGGAGAAAGATCCCTCTTAGCCTTCTTCTTACGTTGCCGGGCAAACCTCTCCCACTGGGAGGTAGACCATTCCCTACACTCAATGCACAAATTAGAACTATCACACCGTTGGCCCCTACAATGAGGGCATAAGGATTGTGGATCCGTTTCCATGACCGACATAAAGGTCCCGCAAGGGTGGCCGGGAAGTCCAGGGCTAGTACGCATTGTCAGTAGAGGCCAACTTCAAACACACTGCAAAAGAGAGAAAGCAAAAACATTAATATGGCGGTCAAAGCGAGGGAGAGCACAGAAAGGTCTGTTCTCTTCCCGAGCCAGAAGTAAAGTGGATCTTCACCGGTGTGTGTGAGGGGGGAGGGGTAGCTAGCTACCCCTCCCTACCCCCTGCTAACTAGCGGTGGGGTAGGAAACCCTCGTTAAAACTTTATGGCTCGTCATCGGCTGTCGCCAAAGTAATTACCCCATGTAAATAGCGTTGGTTTGTACTCAGTTACGGAACAAATACATGTACAAACTTCACTTCTCCTGCCTTAAACTTTGACTCCCTATTAAAAGCAAAACTGTACAAATATAAACTCGGAAGGTATCGAAAGCGAACTTGAAAATTCTTTGTACTTCCGAAATGATTAACTAGTTCCCAAAATCTGTAGTTTATATGTTAACCTCAAGAGCGTATGCAATGCATCAAAGGTGTCTGCCAGTAAAATACATTCGTGAATGAATCACCTGTTAATACAAAGTCATACATTACATCAAGTTCAAGTAGAGTAACAGTACTAAAGAATCATAGATAAGCACCTGTTTTTTTTGGTCCTGTTTGTGATATCTTCTCAATGCTTGTGATGTTAACGTGGATACTGCATTCCCGATTAAATACTGAAGGATCCCATGCGTGACGGTGGGAAGTATTAGTAACCAAACTGGAAGCATTCTGCCTGAAATATGATATTTTCATAATAAAAATCAAAAATTTTAAGTAATTTTTATTTTTCCTAACATACTTACCGAGAACTACTTTCTTAGGAGTTACCTGTAATCTCCTCTCTACCGACCAGAGTTTTGTGTAGTATACCCTATACCCGTTTTCTATGGAGGGCTAACCCGGGAGTGAGAGAACGTGCCCCGAGGGTAGCCTTTGAGCTAGGTCGAGGTCCGCTTGGGTCCCGTGAGTCAGTAAGTTCCTCGGATGTTGCAAAAAGTCCCTGCAAGGGCAGAAAGGCACTCGGGGAAGGAAGGGAGGGCCATTACCCAAAAGTAGTTCTCGGTAAGTATGTTAGGAAAAATAAAAATTACTTAAAATTTTTGATTTGTTCCAACACGAATACTTACCTCGAACTACTTTCTTAGGAGACTTACACTTTAGGAGGTGGGAGTGACTTCCTGACCTTCAGACCCAGCCAGTGGATGCCAAGAAGCCTAGATATGAACTAGGTTCTAAAACAAAACAAACTGGGAAAACGGACGGTAGGGTAAACTACACAAAGAGCTCACGTTAGTGTCTAAGTACTCACCCTTTGAAAAATCTTCTGATGTTGAGTCCAGTAACAAAGTTGCAGAGACGTGTTCTTCAATGGTTACATAAGTGTGGTTATCTCCGATAGGGACAGGAAACGGGGATTAGGGTGAAAAGGAACGAACCTGTGTCTCCTGGTTTAGCTATCCACGCTTGTGCCTGGGGCTTCACCGTTAAATCACTTGGAGCGCGGAGATGACTGTCCCAATGGAGAACCCGTCTAAGGACCTTCTCGAGTAATCCTTGAGGTAATGGGCAGTAAAAGTCGACTGGTTCGACCAGGTGCCAGCTCGAAGGATCTGGCCCACTGCCATGTTCTCAAAGGCTAAGGAAGTGCTCAGACCTCTGATGTCATGGGGCTTGGGAGTACCTGGCAAGGCTAGTCCCTCCTCCTTGTAGGCCCTGGCAATAACTTGTCTCAACCAAAAGAATATGGTATTCTTCGATACCTGTTTCTTTGTAGCACCTGTGGAGACGAAAAGGCTCTTGATGCCTGGTCGGAGATATGCAGTCCTCTCAAGGTATTTTCTAATGGCACGGACAGGGCATAACCTCAAATCCTCAGGATTCCCAGTCCTGGGAATAGCTGGCAGAGACAACCCATCGAATTTAGGATCCCAGACTGCTGGGTTCTGGGTTTTCGCCACGAACGAAGGGACGAACTTGAAAGAGATCTCTTTCCACCCCTTCGAATGAGAGACGTCATAAGACAGCCCATGGATCTCACCTACCCTTTTCGCAGAGGCCAAGGCCAACAAAAAGACTGTCTTGAGAGTGAGATCCCTGTCTACAATATCCTTCATTGGTTCGAACGGGGGGCTACTTAACATCTTCCGGACCCTAGCTAAGTCCCACTGAGGCACCCTAACAGTTTGAGGGGGGCAGGACTGTTCAAAACTCCTGACAAGCATAGAGATGTGTCTAGAGGAACCCAGGTCGATGCCCTTCAGAAGGAAGACTTGACCCAAGGCTGCCCGTACTCCTTTTATAGCTGGGATTGACATTCCTATCTCGTCCCTGAGATATACTAGAAAGTCTGAGATATCTGGGACCGAGGCTTTGAGGGGTTTTATGCGCTTCGAAGCGCACCACTTCGTGAAAGAGGCCCACTTCGCTTGGTAGACCGCTGCCGACGACCTTCTCAGGTATCTCGACATCCTCTTAGCCGTTCCTGACGAATATCCTTCCTTCTTCAGGAGTCGCTCGATAGTCTCCAGGCGTGAAGGCGTAGAGACTGTGGGTTGTCGTGGAACCTGAGAAAGTGTGGCTGTTGTAGAAGATCTGACCTGTCGGGGAGTGGCCACGGAGGATGGCTCGTCAGGTCTTTTAGGTCTGCGAACCACTCTCTCTCCGGCCACCAGGGCGCTACCAAAGTCATCCTTAAGTTCCGGGCAGCCCTTACTCTGTTGAGCACTTGCCTGATCAACGTGAAGGGGGGAAAAGCGTACACGTCTAGGTTGTCCCACTTGTGCTGAAAGGCATCCTCCAAGGCTGCCTTTGGGTCTGGGACAGGAGAACAATACACGGGAAGTTGCGCATTCAGCTTGGTTGCAAAGAGGTCCATCACCGGGGAACCCCATCATTGAATGATGAGCCTGGCTACTTCTGGGAGGAGGGACCATTCTGTTCCTACTATCCGACCCATCCTGCTGAGACCGTCGGCTAGGACGTTCTTTTTCCCGGAGATGAACCTTGCCAATAAAACTACCTGGTTCGCTTCCGCCCAATCTAGGATCTCTAGGGCGAGATTGCACTACTCCCTTGACTTTAAGCCTCCCTGCTTCTTTATGTACGCTACCACTGTGGCGTTGTCGCACATCAACGCCACAGTGTTTCCCCTTGGTAGATCGACGAAGTGCAGGCAAGCTTTCTGGACTGCCTTCAACTCTAGGACATTGATGTGTAGGCCTTTCTCCCCGTCCATCCAGGTTCCTCTCGCCGTCCCGTTGAGGAGATGGGCTCCCCATCCTTGGTTGGAGGCGTCTGTGAATAGGAGCAACTCGGGAGGTTCGGTCGTGAAGGGCATCCCCTTGAGCAAGTTCGACCAGCAATGCGACCATTCCAGGGAGGACATTGTGTTTGGTAGGACTGGAATTAATTTCTGGGACGAGTCCAGTCGGTTCCAGAAGCTCTTCAGGTTCCATTGGATGGCCCTGAGTCTGAGTCTCCCCTGGGGAACCAGTTTCTCCAACGACACCAAATGACCTATTAGCCTTTGCCAGTCCTTCGCCCTCCTGGGTTGCCCCGACAGGAAAGAAGGATCTTCATAAGATGGCTTATCCTCTCCTCCGACGGAAAAGCTTTCACTAGTAGGGAATCCAGTGTCATCCCCATTCTGGTGGAGGGAGATAGGTTCGATTTTTCTGGGTTGATCATGATACCCAGACCCTTGCAAAACTGGAGAAGTTTTATACCCTGCTCCTTCAAAACGTCCTCCGAGGAGGAAAGAAGCAACCAGTCGTCCAGGTACCGGATGAGGCAAATGCCCCGCTCGTGAGCCCACACCGAGACTGTCGTGAAGACTCTCGTGAATACCTGGGGAGCTGTCGACAACCCGAAGCAGAGGGTCTTGAATTGCAGGATCTGGGTACCCCATTTCACCCGGAGAAACTTCCGACTTGAGGGATGGACCGGGATTTGGAAGTATGGGTCCTTGAGGTCTATGGTCATCATGTAGTCTTTCTCCCTCAAGGACAGCAAGACTGACTTCGGAGTGTCCATTTTGAAATATGTCTTTCGCACAAACTTGTTGGGGGTTGACAGGTCTATCACCGGTCTCCACCCCCCCGTCGCCTTTTCTACCAGGAACAGGCGGCTGTCGAAACCTGGCCCTGGGTGCAGGATCTCCTCCATGGCGCACTTTTCCAGCATCGTGGACACCTCTTCTTGAAGAGCTGCCCTCTTCAACGGGTCCTTGGGTGCCAACCACTCCGACAGGCTGGCCGGAATTAAAGGCAGGGGTTCTGTTAAGAATGGTAACCTGTACCCCTCCTTCAGTACGGATACTGTCCAGGGCTCTGCTCCGTGAGCCTTCCATGCTTGCCAATGTAGTCTGAGACATCCCCCAACCTGAGGCTTGGGCAGGAGTAGGGGGCCTCCCACTCTACCTCCTCCTGGAGGAGCGGCCTGAACGGCCTCTCCTGGAGGCAGAATACCCCGTTCTAAACGAGGCCGACGCTGCTGGAGCTCCTCTATGGGGGGGCTGAGGCACTGAAGCCTACGAGGAAGAAGGGGCTTATCTCCTCGTCAGGTTAGGCGGGGCCTGAGAAGTAGAGGGACCGTCTGAGGCTGACCTCTTGTAGGGGGGCCTCCTTACCGGTTGAGGCCTGGGAGCGTTCACTTCTTTTCTTTTAGCCACCTTTTCCATGATCTCCTCTAGTTCTTTCAAGGGGAACAAGGAGTCTCCCCACACAGGAAGGCTCCTCATGGCCCTCGCCTCCCTGTCTGGGACCTTCCGGGAAAGCTTCGCCAGAATAGTGTCCCTTTTGCGAAGAACCCAATTCCTGACAGGGCAAGGGACTGATATGTGAGGAACTTCAGGGTCTTGCCCCCGGAGATGATAAGCTCCCTCAGGAGGCTTTGCTGTTCCGGGTCCGTCAAGTCATATGTGGGTTGAACACCTACCAGTGCGGAAGCCCACCAGTCCAACCAAGAGGAGACATGAACTAAGTCTTTCGACATCTCCTCCATCATCGCAGCCTCCGACTGCGAAAAACAAATCGGGGCTGAAGATGCTCTGTCCTCCGAGGCACCCTGTCCCAGAACGTCGCGGGCAGGCTCCACCTTGCAGGCTCCCGGTCGTTGTACCTCTGGCACATAAACCCTACTCTGGGACTTGAGCCCTTGGAGCAACTTCGAAGAGCTCTGCGTTTTGGGAGCTTCGGCATTGCCTGCCACAACTCTATCGACATGAGCCCGTCCCAGAACGAGATCTCGGGCCACAGGAAGGGCCAGGGAGGTTTTCTGTTGGACGGGTGCCTGCATCAAGCGGGTCAGCCTGGACCTCCAGTAGTCCTCATCGGCTGTAACCGGTTCTTCAATTCTATGATGCCTTCGGATCAGGCCTATAACCTTCCGATAGGCCGAGTCCTCGGTCGGGGAACCTTCTCTACCGCCAGCGGAACCTTCGGTCTGATCCCGAGGAGCCGGGTCACCGGGCACTCCCACCGGGAGCTTCGGTTCTGGGACAACAAGCACTCCCCTGCGGTGGTACCGGTCTTCCCCGGCGGAAACCTCCGCACCAGGTTCGGGGGTCAGAACTAGCATCGCCGTGCCGGCGAGGACTACCGTTCGTGCATTCTCTCTGGGGGACGAGGACGCGGATCCCGTGGGCTGACCCGACGGAGGGAACCGTTCCTTAAAGTCCGAGGGCCGAACCAGCTGTGCTGATTCGGCCAGGCTGCCCGTAAGGAAGCACGGTTCCCCCCGCTGGGCGGGGTGAACCGGAAGCTTCGCGGCCTTACGCCTGCCTGAAGCGGCCTTCTTGCATTTCTCCCTGCGAAGGTCATATCTTCGTCTGGAGGATGGCCTTCGTGGCGAGAAATCCCTGGATAGCCGGTCCGGGGAACACTGCAATTCAGGCTTACGGGGAACGAAGACCCAATTACCATCGGGGGACCTACTCCTCCTGTGTTTCCTCCGTGGAGAGCGGGACCGTCTCCTGCTGAACCTCGAACGGGATCTTGAGCGGGAACGCCTGCTCCTGGACCGCTCCCTCCAGCGCCGATGTCTCCTCCTGGTTTCTTCTTCTGAAGAGAACGAAGCCCCACCATCCGAAGAGCCCGACGAAACTGTACCACCTGCACGACAGGCAGAAGCGGGGGCTACGGAGGGCTTCGCGACTCGCTGCGTACCAGAGGTAGAGGGTTGCAGGAAGGTTTCTGGGACTGTCGTCAGAGGAGCTGGAAAAGAGAGTTGACGCCCTACACTAGGGAACCAGGTATCCAGGCCCTCTTCCATCCGCATTGGGGACCTACCTGGCATTTTAGGGAGCTTCCACCCGAAGGAATCACTTACCATGGAGTCTAACTTACCCTGGGCGTCGCCAGCTGCCGAAGAACCTGAAACACAGGCCCACGAAGGTGGCGAAGAAACAGGTACCACATTACTACACCATAAGGGGTCGTCGGAGGAAACGTGCCCCCCAAGCACAAGGGCAGAGTCTCCAGAACACCCCAACACAGCACAACCAGGCTCCCCACTAGCCTGAGAAGTCCCAGCAACCCCCACTTCACACACATTAGACTTCTGGGGAAGAACTCTCGGCTCTTTCCCGCAACGGACTTACCTCGTCCCCTACTCTGGGTAGGGGAAGGCGAGACAGAAGTCCCGTCGGACTGTCCACTGGGTGACGGTAGCGGCGAAGAGATGCTAGATTTCCTGGGCGAACGTTTCGACGACTTCTTTTTCTTAGTGCCGTATCGCACCCACTGTATCTCACTCCAACTAACACACTCCATGCACGTATCCGATGGCGAGCACATCCTGCCCCTACAGGAAGAGCAAAGGGAGTGAGGGTCTACTTCGGGCTTGGAGAGGAACGCTCCACACGACTTTCCGGCTCTAGGCCCAGGACAACGGCGGATCTGCTCCATAGCACACAACCACAAGGCACAGGAACGAAGGGAATCAAAGGGATACACTTGGGAAGCACAAGGAAGGGTAGTGAACACGCAAGAACACAAGGGATAAGCACAAAGCTACCACGCGGTAACCACACGGGACACACGAGGCGGACACAAAGGGTCGAGAGAGACGAGAGCGACGTGAGAGTATGGTATCACGTCGCGACCAGAGAACTTACTGACTCACGGGACCCAAGCGGACCTCGACCTAGCTCAAAGGCTACCCTCGGGGCACGTTCTCTCACTCCCGGGTTAGCCCTCCATAGAAAACGGGTATAGGGTTTACTACACAAAACTCTCGTCGGTAGAGAGGAGATTACAGGTAACTCCTAAGAAAGTAGTTCGAGGTAAGTATTCGTGTTGGAACAATTAATTTTTGAACATACTGTACTTACCCGCTGGTTATATAAGTTATAGCTAGCGTTCCTGACATTCTTATATAACCAGCGGGTAGGTTTTATGTTTAAAAATTATATTTTCATAATAAAATAAATTTTTGAACATACTTACCCGCTGGTTATATAAGAATGTCAGGAACGCTAGCCATTCTTTTATAACCAGCGGGTAAGTTTTATGTTTAACCCTTTAACCCCCAGGCTATTAGGAAATTTCCAACCCTTAACCCCCAGGGGGTTATTTTTTTCCCAGCACATTTTGCAGTATATTTTGTTTAAATTGCTCTAACAGCCTTAATTTTTGTCATAGAGAGGTCAGGTTGGTCTCATTCTCTTGGAAAATGCCTGAATTTTTTCAAAAAATTATCAAAAATATGAAAAAAGAAATTTTTATAGCATTTTTTTGCAAGGACATACGGGTACGTCCATGGGGGTAAAGGGATGGCTTTTGTGAAACATACCAGTACGTCCTTTGGGGGTAAAAGGGTTAAAATATACTATTTATTAGTAAAGTGATTTCTCCTGTTTGCATTCTTTGTCCTGTTACCTAGATATTATCATCATAAGATGCTGTGTCTCTCACAAATTTTTTTACTTTACAGAGTGTACAACACTATTTAAACTTAGCTGCAATTCAACAAGGCTGTGGGTACATACTGTACATCATATCTAGGTATTACTCGCCTAACCTTGAGGCGATCTGAATTAACAAGTTGATAAATAATTATCTTTCTTTAAAACTACCCTCACAAACCCATTTTTTTTACTTTACAAAGTGTACAGCACTATTTTAACTTCGCTGCAATTCAACAAGCCTGTAGGTACATACGTCATATTTAGGTATTACTCGCCTAAGCTTGAGGCGATGTGAATTAACAAGTTGATGAATAATTACCTTTCTTTAAAACTACCTTTGGCAACAGGAGGAAAAATAATATGATAATTTTATATAAAAGATCTGCGCTATATAAAATATAAACATTTCTTAAGAATTCTAAGATTTAGATACTGTATATTTATACATAAAAAAACACTTTGTTTTATAAGCCAAATCACACAAAGTCCACAGATATATCAAGACTAATTGCCATTAAAGAAATTATACCAAAATAATGTTCACTCACAGAAAAATATATAAATGGGTTAAAATAATCCTATATCTTTATAGATCATCTTTATCTTCAGTAATAGCTAACCATTCCCTGAGCAGATGTACAAAAGGAAATTTCCAGCAAATAACATTTCTTGTATATATTAATTACTAAATCAACGTTTCAACATCAGATTAACCTTTTTATGAGATTCGACTCGTGGATCTCTCGCCACCATTACCTACATTTTCAGTCTAATTTCTCAATAGATATGTAGTTATCTTTTTGCTTACATTCTATTGCATTTCATTCTTGTATGAAGAATTATTTACTTGGTGAAGTAAATTATACATTCTTTTTGTATGAAAGTCAACATTTCAAGAAGTTATAGAATGAATAGAGCCTTATTTTACATCAATAATAATTATTCTTATGACATCGCTGATATTAATATGATTGGTTATTGTGATTCTTTGGTCTGAACAGTAAAAGTGACAATAACACTGAGAGGGATGGTGAAGGCGAGGTAAGAGGTAAAAATGAAGTAGGATGACAAGAACCAGCTACTCATAAAAACCCATTAGTATAGGCTGTATACTTACATATTCACTACAGTACAGTACAGTATATCATAAAGCTAATCATGAGTTCATATAATTTTGAGGTTAAACTAATTGTAGCAAGTTAGCCCTCTACACCCAAAGTATATGTAAAATAGGTGATCTGAACATTGCATGGATCCTTAACCCTTTTACCCCCAGGCTATTTGGAAATTTCCAACCCTTAACCCCCAAGGGTTATTTTTTTTCAAGAACATTTTGCAGTATATTTTTTTTAAATTGCTCTAACAGCCTTAATTTTTGTCATAGAGAGGTCAGAATGGTCTCATTCTCTTGTAAAATGCCTGAAGTTTCTCAAAAAATTTGTCAAAATATGCAAAAAAAAAATTTAAATAGCCTTTTTTTGCAAGGACGTACCGGTACGACCATGGGGGTAAAGGGATGAGTTTTGTGAAACGTACCAGTACGTCCTTTGGGGGTAAAAGGGTTAATGAGTTATATTTGTAAAATAACACAGAAATATACCTGTTTGTGGCTGAGTAAAGGATAGAAGTCTGGTAAGTCCTTCTTTAAATACATCAAAAACACCAGGTTTCTCGCTTGCAATCTCGCTTTGCACTGTTTCTACCAAACTCGCGCTAAAGAACGGGGTAATGAGAGCTAAAGCTGAACACTTCAGGAGTAGATGTTGGCCTATTGTTTTTGCTGAACTATGCGGCGATATCTCTCTGTAAAATAAAGAAGAGAATTAGTGCGTAATCTAGACATCTTCATATATTTTAGCATAAACTTTTTAATCAATATTATCAAAATATTATTAATATTTATTCTAGAAACTTTATTCCAGTTATGACCACGTTATGGAATGATCTTCCTAATTGGGTAGTTGAATCAAAAGAACTTCAAAAGTTCAACCTTGTAGCAAATGTTTTTATGTTGAACAGGCTGGCATAAGTCTCTTTATATAGTTTACATATGAACAATCTGTTTTAATATTGTTACTGTTCATAAAATATTTTAATTGTTTATTACTTCTCATATAGTTAATTCATTTCGTTTCCTCACTGGGCTATTTTTCCCTGTAGGAGCCCTTGGGGTTATAGCACCTTGCTTTTTCAACTAGGGTTGTACCTTAGCTAGTAATAATAATAATAATAATAATAATAATCTATCACAATAAATGCTATAATGTTAAGTATGTCGTTTTTCATAGGTCATTGTGTTTTACTTCAAGTATTCAACACCGTAATAGTAATCTTACTTGGGCCACGGAGTGAATTTGGATATGCAGTCTTCTAGGGCCAACGTAACGCCTCGAACGGTGAGGACTGACCCTAGGCCTTTCCAGAAAGCTGAAAGGCCTTGACATCCTTGCATGTGTATCAAAGCCGGTATCAGAGTTATAGGCAAAACGTGATATCGATGACTATTTACATTAACCTGAAAGAAAGTAATAAAAGACAATAAATATGCATTCACACATGCCATGATACTACACAATACTTTCTATGCAAAGTACCGTGAAACACATACACAAATAAAAATTCCCTAAACTAAAACGTACATTCGTTCCTTTAAAGGCTTAAAGGCCGCTCATGAATGGCAGAGGCAAGGGAGAGTGACATAGTCCTATCAACCAGGACAATGCTCTAGAGACTGACCATATATACATATGATCAGCGCCCAAGACCCCTCTCCAATTAAGCTAGGACGAAGGAGGGCCAGGCAATGGCTGCTGATGACTCAGCAGATAGACCTATAGGCTCTCCCAAAGGCCCTATCTTTAGCTCACAAGGATGGTGAGGTTGCAGTGACCAAAGAAACTATTGAGTTTGAGCAGGACTCGAACTCCAGTCTGGCGTTCACCAGTCAGGGACGTTACCACATCGACCACAACCCTCAAAGTAATAATTTTGGGTAATTGTGGGATTCAAATATATAACACCAAATACATGAGAGCATTAATGATTAAATAACTGTAGAAGTACATGACAGCACCTTAACCTAAAAGACAAAACCCTTTCTAACACAATGGTTTGATACTTCACTATATGATATTAGTCATATCAACCCGTTTCTTCTCACAAGACAGTACTTAAAGCCATCATCATTGCTATATAACGGCTATACGCCACAGCGTCTTGATTCTTAACAGAAAAGTATGTAATGGCAATAGTGTTCACTGTTACATAACAGGAAATAAAGGAAAACATTTACAGTTTATATATAACCAAATATATAAGTGAATTTTAAAGCCCTCATGTAATCATTTCTTTCTATTTGAGGCTCTGTTCTGTATATGTGGTTATAAGCGGAAAATTATGTTCTGATACAGAAAGTCTTCAACTTAGAAACTTAAAAAGTTCCAAGGTGTTTCTAAGCTGAATTTTGTTAAATGTTGGCTTACGTTAGACTTCAACTACGTCACATGCCCACAACTTTCAGCTGCAAAGGTAAAATAGTCCTATTTTATATTGCAAATGTCGTGTTGCTTACCTCATTAATTTATAAAAGATGGTGATAGTTTGGGCACGCTCTTTGCACTCCCCAAGAGAGATTAGTTAACCAAATTTTTATCTGGGCTCCACAAGGCACTAAAAGAGTTGGAAGACCCAGGCCTACATAGCAGAGGACCATGGAGTGTGAAGTAGGAGATGATGAATGGAGAAGTATTGATTTAAAAGCTCAAGATAGAGACGACTAGCAAAATCTAACCGAGGCCCTCTGCGTCAATGGGCGTTAGAGGAGATGATGATGGTGATTGTTTTATTAGAGTATTTCACCATGAACTTCTGAGGTCTATAATTTCAGTTGAATTTGTGTTTAGATAATTGTGAATGCTTATTGCACAGTAACTGCTATACATAACCTTCTGATATGCTGTTAGATAGTTGTGAATGTTATAAAGTAATTTCTGTACATAATTATGAATACTGCTACTTGAATATCTTTTTTATGATCAGTATGACAAATTCGGAGATAATTTGTATTTTTCCTAACCATACAAACCTTAGCTATTTACATTGGGTTTACTTTCGGCGTAGCAGAAATTGACGAGCCAATAAATTTTAACGAGGGTTAAACTACCCCCCGCGCTAGTTAGCGGGGGTAGGGGAAGGGGTAGCTTGCTACCCCTCCTCCCCACACACCAGTGATTTGCTTCACTTCACTTAGAGGTAGGACTTGACTTGGGGGACAGGGCTGGCAGGCAAATATGTGTAAATAGCTAAGGTTTGTATGGTTAGGAAAAATACAAATTATCTCCGAATTTGTCATTTGTTCCGTAACCGAAATACAAACCACGCTATTTACATTGGGTGACTTACCCCTTAGGTAGGGTGGAAAGTCCCCAGCCTTACTGACTTTGGCTTTACCCGGGGACTCCGACTTCAAGTGAGTAGCACTGGAGAAAAGGAGTCCCTGCACGAGGAACGTGTGGCCTACATAAGTTGTGTGTGGAGGAAAGAGCGTGACTCGTCCTATGAAGTTGACCTTGAGACCTTTAGATAGGAATCCAGGATAGGACGTTCCCAATACAACCTCGTCAGGGTATGGGGGACGCAACAGTATTAAGCTTAATACTAGGAGCACAAGGAAGCATGGTTTACCTGCAGAGGTTGAAGTCAGCTATGCGGAGACCAGGATGCTGCTTCCCCGAGAGAGGAGAGGATGAAGAGAGAAGTAAGGGCCAGACATACTCTTTCATTCACTCAGACTAAAACCGGGTAACAACGCCCTCAACCTACTGCTACTTGTCCATAAAGGAGCCTGAGGCTAGACCAGGTGTTGTGCAGCCACCACAGGGCCGATAGAAAAAGTATCGAGGCTCCTGTGGGTCACGTGCTGCAGGTAGTGGGCTGTGAAGGTCGTCTGACGCTTCCAGACCCCAGCTTGAAGTACCTGCGTCACAGAGAAGTTTCTCTTGAAGCCCAGGGACGTAGCGATGCCCGTGACATCGTGTGCCCTAGGGCGACGTGACGGAGGAGGGTCCGGATTCAAGGAATGATGGATAACCCTTCGAATCCAAGCCGAGATGGTGTTCTTGGTGACCCTCCTCTTCGTCCTGCCTGTGCTAACAAACAATGCTTGCATCTGAGGACGAACTGCAGCTGTTCTCTTCAAGTAACACCTCAGACTCCTCACTGGACATAATAGCAGCTGGTCTGGGTCGCTTGTTACAGAACGGAGACTCGCGACCCTGAAAGTCGAACTGTGGGTCCTACACTCCAGGGTTCTGAGTCTTGGCAACAAACTCAGGGACGAACCTGAACATTACCTCCCCCCATCCCCTTGAATGGGCGACGTCGTACGAGAGACCATGAAGTTCACTAACTCGTTTGGCAGAGGCCAAAGCGAGCAGGAAAGCCGCCTTCCAAGACAGGTGGCGATCAGAGGCATAGTGTAATGGCTCGAAGGGAGGTCTCTTAAGAGCCCTGAGAACCCGAACCACGTTCCAAGGAGGAGATCTCACTTCCGACTGAGGGCAGGTAAGCTCATAGCTACGTATGAGTAGAGAGAGTTCCAGCGAGGAAGAAATGTCCACTCCTTTCAGCCTAAAAGCCAGGCTTAAGGCTGAGCAATAGCCTTTCACCGCTGAGACCGAAAGGCGCATTTCCACCCGCAAATAAACGAGAAACTCCGCTATCGCTGGAATAGTGGCATCGAGTGGAGAGATACCCCTCCCACGACACCAACCCCAGAAGACTCTCCACTTCGCCTGGTAGACACCCTCAGAGAACTTTCACAGGTACCAAGACATTCTCTCTGCAACCTGTTGCGAAAAGCCTCTCTCCGCGAGGAGACGCTGGACAGTCTCCAGGCGTGAAGCCGAAGCGAGGCTACGGCTTTGTAGAAGATGTTGCAATGTGGTTGTCTGAGTAGCTCGTGTCGTGGGGGAAGTTCTCTCGGGAGCTCCGTCAGGAGCTGCAGAAGGTCCGGGAACCATTCCGCGTGATGCCATAGCGGAGCTATTAGAGTCATCGAACAGTTGACCGATAGTCTGGTCCTGTTGAGCACCCTTCTCATCAGACAGAACGGTGGGAAGGCGTACATGTCGATGTTGTCCCACCGTTGTTGGAAAGCATCTTGCCAGAGTGCCTTGGGGTCCGGGACTGGGGAGCAGTACAGGGGCAGTTTGAAATTCAAAGCTGTCGCGAACAGATCCACGGTCGGGGAACCCCACAAAGACAGAACTTTGTTGGCTATCTGAGGATCCAAAGACCACTCGGTACTCACTATCTGCGAAGCCCTGCTCAGACTGTCGGCGAGCACATTCCTCTTGCCAGGAATGAAGCAAGCTGATAGTGTTATCGAGTGGACTTCGGTCCACCTCAAAATCTCTACTACAAGATGGGATGGCTGCTGCGAAAAAGTACCTCCCTGCTTGTTGATATAAGCCACTACCGTGGTATTGTCGCTCATCACCACCACCACGGAGTGACCCGGCAGGGTCCGTTGGAACTGTTGAAGAGCCAGGAAAATGGCCTCCATTTCTAGCAGGTTGATGTGCAGGTACTTTTCTGATTCTGACCAAAGGCCTGATGTCCTCTGGTTCAGAATGTGCGTCCCCTACCCTTCTTTTGACACGTCCGAAAAGTGTCAATTCCGGGGGGAGGACGAGAAGATCCACTCCCTTTCGCAGGTTCTCGTCGACCAGCCACCACCGCAGGTCCGCCTGTTCCGAAGGTCCTATCGGGACCAGGAAGTCCGGGGAATCGGATCCTTGATTCAACCGGGACTTGAGCCGCCACTGCAGGGATTTCATCCTGAGATGGCCGTTTGGAACCAGACGGGCCAGGGAGGACAGGTGACCTAAGAGACGCAACCACGATTGGGCAGGAAGCTCTTCTCGCCTGAGGAAGGGTTCCGCCACCCTCCTCAGCCTTGCTATCCTGTCATCTGATGGAAAGGCTTTGTGGAGATTGGTATCTAACAACATGCCTAGATAAACCAGTCGTTGGGACAGCTGCAGAGAGGACTTCTCAAGATTTACCACGATCCCCAGATACTGGCAAAGTCCCAGAAGCCTGTCTCGGTGTCGAAGAAGGGTCGACTCCGAGTCTGCTAGGATCAGCCATTCGTCCAGATAACGGAGACGGATGCCGTTCCTGCGCGCCCAAGACGAAATCAGGGTAAACACTCTGGTGAACACCTGAGGTGCTGTGGAGAGACCGAAGCACAGCACCTTGAACTGGTAGGTCTTGCTGTCTAGGTTGAATCTCAAGTACTTCCTGGAAGACGGATGGATTGGGATCTGGAAGTACGCGTCCTTCAGATCCAGTGTGTACATGAAGTCTTGTGGTCCCACCGCAAGTCTGACCTTGTCCGCTGTCTCCATGCTGAACGGAGTTTGCTTGACAAACTTGTTCAGAGCTGAGAGGTCGATGACGGGTCTCCAGCCTCCAGACGCCTTCTTTACAAGAAAGAGTCGACTGAAGAAGTCTGGGGAGCCGTCGACGACCTCCTGGAGAGCATCCTTCTTGAGCATGGCCTCGACTTCCGCCCGAAGGGCTGGCCCCTTTACCTATCCCATGGCATAGGAGCTCAACGACACTGGATTCGCTGTCAGGGGAGGTTGAGATGTCGTGAATGGGACACGATACCCTTGGCCGATCATGAGGACCGTCCAAGCATCGGCCCCATGTTGCTGCCACCTGTGAACGCAACTTTGAAGGCATCCCCCCCACAGGTAGACATGCGGGGGGATTGCCACTCCTAGCGTTTGCGGCCGCGGCCGCTCCCTCTAGGAGTCTTGCCTCCCCTGAAGGACTTACTGCCCCTCTTGTCCTTGGCAGGAAAGGGCTGGGGCTTAGACACCACTTTCTTAGCTGCCGGCGCCTGCTTCGGTGTCTTGCGAGGCTGCTGCTGATGTTGCTGCGGAGCTGGAGGCTTGTAGGGCCGAGATGCAAGGGCCCTTTGGAGAAGGGAGTCCTGGCTAGACTTCCTCCACCTCTTAGCTGTTCGTTCCATGTCCTGGGGCTCAAACAAATTCCCCCCAAGGAGGGAGGCGTGTCTGAGCCTGTTGACATCCACGGCCATGACCTTCGGATGGATCTTCTCGGTCACCGCATCACGACGCTTCAGTACCGAGTTGGCTCACAGGTTGGTAACCTGATGTGCCAGGAACTCGATGGAGCGAGTGCCCGAGAGGAGGAAGGTCTCCAGGGCCTTCCTATTGCTCTCCTGAGACAGATCCTCAGAGCGCAAAAGGTAGATGCCCAGAGAACCTAGCCAGACATCCAACCACGAAGTGGCCTGCATGGCACACTTCGCGACCTTTTCATGGCTTAGGATCTCCGACGCCGAGAACGTCGCCTGCCGGGCGGAGAGCTTCTCTCAAGAGGAACTCCCCTAGTAAGCTCTTCTACCGAATGGTGGAGGGGAAGAGCGAGGCTAGACTCCCCCCAGGATCTCAAAATACCTCCTCTGCTGGCGACGAGGAGGTGGGAGGAGTTTGTTCCCGGCAGAGGAACGACTGGAGGAAGCGAGTACTGCGAGCTGAGCGTTGGCCCTGGCTCCGGCACTCTTCAGCCCCTGGGACCAGGGCAGAGCCGCGCTGGCCTTTGGGGGCTTCTGAGTTCCATAAACCTGATCCAGGACCGTGTCCTTGCCTTCACGGGGGGCGATCACAGGGTCCATGAACCCGTTGAGCTGTCTCATCAGGCCCACGACCTGCCAGAAGGCATGCTCAGACTCTTGCTGCTCTCCTCCCTGCGGACTGGCAGCTAAGTCTCCTGTCCACGGAAGCTCTTCCTGAGGAGACACGTGGACGTTCTCCCGGGGTCTGGCTGGTTCCTGACGAATACGTGCAGAAGACTTCGGCAACGTCTTGGAGTCCTTGGATTCCCTCCTGGGTGGGATACAAGACTCCAAAGAGGTCTGGTAGGCACCTTCTGCGCGAGACGATTCTCCTCCACGAGGAGGTGACTCCCCCCTTGGTGCCGAGGGGGAGACCGCCGCCTCACTGGACTCTCCCGAGGACGGAAAAGCCTCGTCTACGGGAGAAGGAGAAAACGACTACGAAGGGGACGGGGCCTTCCTGACGGACCTCTTAGGAACCAACTTTTCCCTGGGAGAAGTCACCACGAAATCCACTCCTCTCCTTCTCTTCAGCGGGGGCGAGGCCGTCGCTGGCTCGTGTCCTAGTTCGTCGAGTGCCGGCTTCATAGCCTTCACTAACACCTGCATCAGAGGACCAAACCAGGACTGTCGAGACACGGACAGAGAGTCCGAAATTCCCGCTGCCAGGAAGGGAATCTGGCGACACCACTGGACCTGCCTGCAAAAAAGATGGGGAAGAAAGTTGCCTTGACCTCTCCGATGGTCCTTCCTTGTCCTGCAAAAGAGACCCGCGCTTAGGTGGAGGCGATCTCGACTGCGACCTGACGACACGCGTCCCTGCTGCTGCCGCGAGCTGCGGAACCCAACGCGAACGGGGGTCGTGCTGACGCTCGCGCGAGGGTGACACAAAAGAGTCACGCGCGAAGGGCTGTTGGAGCGCGGGAGCGCAATCGTGCGGAGACAAATGGGCACGGGCGAACGGGCGTGCGGGCGCGTAGGTGAGCTGGCGAGTGAACGCGCTGGCACGTGGGTGAACGAGAGCACTCAGGAGACCGCTGAGGGCCAGGGGACCGATAGTGTCCTGGAGACCTGTGACGCATGGGCGAGCGATGGCGAGTCGGCGATCGATGGCGCGTTGGAGAACGCTGGCGCGCAGGCGAGCGATGGCGCGTTGGCGAGCGATGGCGCGTAGAACGCGCAGGCGAGCGACCGCGCGTGGGCGAGCTGATCGCAGGGGACCTATGTTTCTCTGGATCTGCTGGGCGCTGACGCGTAGGAGAGCGCTTGCGCGCAGGCGATGGTTCACGAGGAGTATCTGAAGATCGCCGGCGCTCAGGGGAACGCTGACGCGCTGGTGATCGTTGACGCGCAGGAGATCGCTGACGAGCAGGAGAACGTTGGCGTGTCGGAGATCGCTGTCGCGCTGGAGACCGCTGGCGAGCAGGGAGACGGCGAGTAGAAGGCTGTGCAAGAGCTATCGGCGCAAGGCGCAAAGGCGAACACTCGCGAGTGGGCTCAGGAAGAGGAGGCGCGTGGGCGTGCAGGAACTCTAGATGTACGCGCAGGAGACCGCGCGCGTTGCTGCGCAGGAGAAAGCTGACGAGCAGGATTGCGCTGACGAGCAGGATCGGGTTGACGAGCAGGATCACGAGGGGGAGGAGAAGTTGAGTCCTTGCCCATGTCCTGAACCGGAGTTCTAGGACGCGTGGGCGAGCGTGGGCGCACAGGGCGCGTGTCAGGAACTGGAAGTGCAGGTGCGCGTTGACGAGTAGGAGATCTAGTGCGCTCAGGACACCGTTGGCGCGCTGGGTGCGCAGCAGGAACAGGAGGATGTTCGTTGTCCTTAGGAGAGCGCTGGCGAGCAGTAGGGCGTTGATCATCAGAAGAGCGCTGGCGAGCAGGAGAGCGCTGACGAGCAGGAGAGCATTGGTGTGCTACTACGCGTGAACGCGCAGAAGGGCGCGCAGGGGAACCCTGATGCGCAAGGGAAGCGCCCACACCGTGGGCGACATCCCTTTGCCCCGAAGGGACCGGTGCCCGTCGGCTGACGAGATCAGACTGTTGGCCGTCTGCACAGGAAGTAGAAGGTCTGGAAGGCGTGGAAGAACGTGAACAATCCCGGAGAGGTCTAAGAACGCGGCTGCTACAGACTGCTTCTGGCGAGGAGAGTCCCCATCGGAGGACGGAGGGGGAGAAGACTCGAAAAGGCGCCTCTTGACACCCTTATAGGGAGACGGGAGGCCCTTGCGGCGAAGCGGACGATGAGCCTTACAGCGAAGGCGGCCACGAGGGAGGTCATCAGGATCATCAGTCCTCCGAAGAGGAGTCTCAGTCAGAGTGCTCCCCCGAAGGGGAGACTTAGCCGCAGGAGAGCCTGTAGGACCCCCTTCCCCCTCCGAAGGATGTACAGAAGGGAGAGGAGAGCCTTCAG
>NC_090734.1:154237006-154389506 GCF_036898095.1 Palaemon carinicauda
AGGTAATGAGAGGCGAACAGAGTTGCTCCTCCAGAATGTCGCATCCATAATTTGACGGAGCGGCATGTTCTTGCGGTAAGCAAGCGAGGTCGCAATGGCCCTCACTTCGTGAGCTTGCACTTTTAAACGTCTGAAGTGTTCCTTCTCACACAAGAGATGCGCTCCTCTTATCACTTCCCTCAGGAAAAAGGACAAAGCATTCTTGAAAAGGGGCTTCTGAGGATCTTTCACAGAACACCACAGGGAGCTAGAAGAGCCTCTCACACTTTTCGTGCGAGACAAGTAGGTCTTGAGGGCTCGTACTGGACAGAGCAGCCTCTCTTTCTCTTGACCCACTAGGTTGGTCAAGTTAGGAACCTCAAAGGTCCTCGGCCAGGGCTTAGAAGGGTTCTCGTTCTTAGCGAGAAAGTCTAATCTCAAGGCACAAACTGCCCCATTCAGATTGAAGCCTACCTGTTTTTCAATTGCATGGACTTCACTAACTCTTTTAGCTGTTGCTAAGGCCAAAAGAAAGAGGGTCTTCTTCGTAACCTCCCTAATGGGAGCCTGTGAGATGGGCTCAAATCTCTTGGTGCACAGAAATTTAAGAACCACATCAAGGTTCCAAGAAGGGGGCTTTAACTGGGTCTGCTTGGTCATCTCAAAAGACTTCAAGAGGTCATGTAAGTCCTTATCGCGAGACAAGTCCAAGCCTCTATGCCGACAGACGGAAGAGAGCATACTTTTGTACCCCTTGATAGTGGACACAGCTAGCTTAGTGTCCTGCCTGAGGTACAACAAGAAATCCGCAATCTGGCTCACAGAGGTAGTGGATGAGGAAATCTTGGGCTTCCTACACCAAGCTCTAAAAGTCTCCCACTTGGACTGGTAGACCCTCTGCGAAGAGACCCTCCTCGCTCTGGCGATAGCTTTCGCAGCTTGCGCTGAAAAGCCTCTCGATCTGACGAGCTTCTCGATAGGCTGAAGGCAGTCAGATTGAGAGCGAGGGGGTTTTGATGATATCTCTCGAAGTGGGGTTGTCTGAGTAGATTTGGACTTGCAGGGAGGCTTCTTGGAAAGTCCATCAACAAGTCCACCACCTCCGAGAACCATTCCCTCATCGGCCAGAACGGAGCTATCAGGATCATCCGTCCCAAATCGAGGAGGGCGAATTTCCTGACTACCAGATTGATGATCTTGAACGGGGGAAAAGCATAAGTGTCCATCCCCGTCCAATCCATCAAAAAGGCGTCTACTGCTATTGCCTCCTTGTCCGGAACTAGGGAGCAATAGATGGGGATCCTCTTGGATAAGTTGAAGGCGAAAAGATCGATGAGGGGTCTCCCCCAGAGCCTCCAGAGACTGACAGACCTGTTGGTTGAGGGTCCATTCTGTGGGAAGGACCTGCCCTTTCCTGCTGAGCATGTCCGCCCTCACATTCTTCTGTCCCTGAACAAACCTCGTCAGCAGGTTTATCCCGTTCTCCTTCGCCCAAAGAAGGAGCTCTCTTGCTGTCTCGAACAGAGACAGAGAGTGAGTCCCTCCTTGCTTCCTGATGTAAGCAAGAGCTGTGGTGTTGTCTGAGTTGACCTCCACAATCTTCCCAGACACCAAATCCTTGAAGGCCTTTAGCCCCAGAAAAATGGCCATCAGCTCCTTGTTGTTGATGTCCCATCCCAGCTGAACTCCTTCCCAATAGCCTGAGACCTCCTTGCTTTCTAGTGTTGCCCCCCAGCCTGACTCTGATGCGTCTGAAAACAACACTAGGTCTGGGTTCTTCTTGTGTAAGGAGATCCCTTCCCCTAACAAGGTTGGGTCCAGCCACCACTTCAGAAGAGTCTTGACTTCTATTGGAATGGGGAAGGAAAAGGAGTCTTCCTGCGTCTTTCTGTTCCACGTCTTCGAAAGAAAGTGCTGAAGAGGCCTTAGGTGGAGTCTCCCCAGAGAGACAAACTGTTCGAGGGAGGATAGAGTCCCCAGCAAACTCATCCACTCCTTCGCTGTGCATCTCTTCTTGTCCAGGAAAGTTCTGACCTTTACGAGACACTTGGTCTGTCTTTCCTGAGAGGGAGAAGCCCGAAAAAGAACTGAATTCAGAACTATCCCCAAATAGAGAATAGTCTGATTCGGTCTGATCTGAGACTTCTCCCTGTTGATGACCAGGCCTAGATCTTGAGCCATCATAAAAGTCTTCCGTAAATCCTCCAGACATTTCTCCCTCGATCGTGAACGAATCAGCCAATCGTTCAGATAGAAGGATATCCTTATCCCCTCCTGATGCAGCCAACCTGACACATTCGCCATTACCCTGGTGAAGACTTGAGGAGCCGTGCTGAGACCGAAGCAAAGAGCTCTGAATTGGAAGCACTTGCCCTGCATTACAAATCTCAGGTACTTCCTCGAAGTCGGATGGATGGGGACATGGAAATATGCGTCCTGCAAGTCGAGGGACACCATCCAGTCCCCTGGACGTACTGACGCCAGCACCGACTGAGTCGTCTCCATGGAGAACTTTGTCTTCTCCACAAATACGTTGAGAGCACTGACATCCAGGACGGGTCTCCATCCACCCGAGTTCTTGGGGACCAGAAACAGGCGATTGTAAAAGCCTGGGAAGGATAGATCCCGAACCGGTTCTATCGCCCCCTTGTCTAGCATTAGGTCGACAAGGTCTACTAGGGCCTTCTGTTTCCCCGGATCTGAGTACCGGGCTACTAAGGCCAACGGAGCATCTGCGAGAGGAGGTTTTTTCAGAAAGGGGATCTTGTATCCTTCCTTGATGACTGATAGGGACCAGGTGTCCGCCCCTCTCCTCTTCCAAGACTGCCAAAAACCTGACAGTCTTGCGCCTACTGTCTGGAGGAGATGAACTTCATTTTCTGGAGCGAGGTCTGAAAGAACCCCTGGTAGATCTTGGTCCTGATTCTTGCCTTCTCCCTCTAAAATCTGGTCTTGAAGTAGTCCTGCCCCGAAAGGGCTGCTGGAATCTCCTTTCCTCCCGTTTCAAAGAAGAAGGAGGGGCTGCCAAGGGCTTACGAGCAGAACGAGATAAAAGGTCTTGGGTGGCTTTTTGGGCCAGAGAAAGCGTAATGTCATTAACCAGGGACTCGGGAAAAAGATGTTGAGAGAGGGGGGCGTAAAGAAGCTCAGACTTTTGTGCAGTGGTAACAGACCTAGAAGCAAAAGAGCAAAGCAGAGCTCTCTTCTTTAGGACCCCAGCTGAGAACAGAGCCGCCAACTCATTTGCCCCATCTCTGAGGGCCTTATCCATACAGGACATAATACTGGTAAGGTCCCTAGATCATTCCATCTGGTCAGTTTTCCTTGCGAGAGTCCCAAGCGACCAGTCTAGGAAACTAAAAACCTCAAAGGCTCTAAAAATACCTTTGACGAGATGATCCAGCTCCGACATCGACCACATGACCTTGGCTGAGTTGAGAGCATGCCTTCTAGCAGAGTCCACTAAACCAGAGAAGTCACCCTTGGAGGAGGAAGGCACTCCCAGACCTGTAAGTTTACTTGTGAACGAAGGTTCTGGAGTGGGAGGTGAGACCTTCTGGCCTCACCAGTGGTAGCTTATACACCCCCCCCCCCCCCCCCGGAACCCCCCCCAAGCGGCGGCGCGAGCCCTGAATCACGCCCCCTTGGTCGGAGTTACCAGGGACGAGCGGGTTGACTCGGCAATGGAAGTCACATTTTTGAAGTTGTAATAGAACAAAAAATAACACAGAAGTGGTTGAGCTTACCTTGGTTGTGCAAGTTATGAAGGAATTACTGTGAAGGTGCAAATTGTTGGACATAAAGGTCTTTTTACTTGTACATTCAATCTTCTTGTGCTCTCTTGGTTGATATGAATATTGAAAGATTCCAGTTAGTTTGTTTTCTGTGGAATAACAGTGATTGTATGTGTGTGTTCTTGTATATAACCTACTCTGTTGAATTATGAAGTTGTTAGAATATTCCCTCCTAAGTACATGGTCTCCTCGGCTCACGGGGGAAGGGTTGGAGGGTGACCCAGACTTTGAGTCCGGAAGGTCTCACCTCCCACTCCAGAACCTTCGTTCACAAGTAAACTTACAGTTCTGGAGAGGGAGGTCTCAACCTTCCGGACTCACCAGTGGTAGCTAGGCAGATGCTTCAGGGGGCTTGAAGATGAAGTCCAGCGACCACAGCATCGAAAGCTCCCTGTAAGCCGAGGAGAGCATAGTAAGAGCTGAAGACAGAGTCGCTTCTCCAATTCATTCTGGACATGATTTCTTGTATAGATACTCCATTGTATAGCAGTCTTGATGAAGCTTGACCCCTTATAGAGTGGAAATTCGTTGACTGTTTAGTTGCATTTGGGTCGGCTCTGAAAATGCACTCCCTAAAAAGTTGTCTCATTTTTTGTAGAGAGATTATCTTGAAGTGTTCATCTAGCCATATGTGGTCTTTCCTGTCTATGTTTCTTTCCATACAGACTTTGTTTGTGTATTCCAAATAGAAGTTCAATTGTCTGACTGGACATATTTTTGGTCTGTTAGGAAGCTTCCTAAAGCTGATCTCTATTGGCGTGTAGTTGTTCTTTTGGTTTTTGGCCATGAAGGAAGGGTGGTTCCGTAAGACAATGTGTTCTGGGGTGAAGGTGCTCCTGGAAATGCAGAGATTGTTAAATTGATTTGCTCTTAAAGGGCAAGCTAAGGCTACTAGGAACAAGGTTTTCTGTGTCAGTAGTAAGGTAGAGTTATCTCTCGTGGTGTTGAGAAACGAGATTACTTTGTCTAGATCCCAGCCAGGGAACTGGTGAGAATTTCTAGGTTTCCTTCTATTAACTCCCGATATCATTGCTTTGACATATTTGTCTTCTGCAAGACAGTAACCTGGGAAATAACCTGACAAGATAGGACCTAAAGCTGCTCTGTAGCTCTTCAGGGTGTTGTAAGACAGTCCCTTGTCTATAAGGTGATTGAAAAATAAAATAATTGCTAACAGGGGGAATTTGTTGTCTCTTCCATACTCCTTGTGAATGAAACTTTTAAAAATGTTATATAAGTTTTCATACTTGTGCAAGGAGCTGTCCCTCAAGCTGACAGCAATTTTGGAGCAAACCTCAGGAGGAAAGACATTAGGGAGCTGATCCTTTAAATTTTGAAGGCGATCAAAGTTGATTGGAGCTTTGCTGAGGGTGAGATACAATCCTTGAGAACTATCTGGTAGTCTTCGATCTTCACAATATATCGTTTGTGCTGCTTCGCGACTGACCTCACTAATGGAATCCATGGTTCCGTCCCCTGCGATATGGTGCAGAAAAGCATATTATTATTGCATTCTTTATAGATTTTAAAAGCTACTTTGTGTAGTAAGAATCCTGGTGGAAAGGCATAGATAGGTGTTGATCCCTTCCAGCTAATCGTAAGTGCATTATTACTGATGGTTTTTTGGTTTGGAAGAGATGAACATGACAAATTCGAAGATAATTTGTATTTTTCCTAACCATACAAACCTTAGCTATTTACAAAGGGTTATTACTTTTAGCGTAGCTGAAATGGCGAGCCATTAGAATTTAACGAGGGTGTATTACCCCCCGCGCTAGTTAGCGGGGGGGTAGGGGAGTGGTAGCTAGCTACCCCTCCTCCCCCTCACACGCAGGTGAATACTCACTTTCACTTAGAGGTAGGACTTGTCTTGGGGGACAGGGCTGGCGGGCAAATATGTGTAAATAGCTAAGGTTTGTATGGTTAGGAAAAATACAAATTATCTTCGAATTTGTCATTTGTTCCGTAACCGAAATACAAACCACGCTATTTACAAAGGGTGACTTATCCCTTAGGAAGGGTGGAAAGTCCCCAGCCATACTGGCTTTGGCTTTACCCGGGGACTCAGAATCCGAGTGAGTCGCACTCGAGAAAAGGAGTCCCTGCACCTCACAAGTTCCTTGCACCGCAAGGAACCATGTGGCCTACGTAAGCTTGTGTGTGAAGGAAGAAGTGTGACCCGTCTTAGGCAGTTGACCTGGAGTTCCAGAAGGAACTCTGGGTTAAGACGTTCCCAATACCACCTCGTTAGGGTATGGGGGACGCGACAGTATTGACTCAATACTCGGAACACAAGGAAGCATGGTTTACCTGCAGAGGTTCGAGGTCAGCTATGCAGAGACCAGGATGCTGCTTCCCTGTAGAGGGGATGATGAAGAAAGAAGTAAGGGCCAGACATACTTCTTTCGTTCATGCAGACTAAAACCTGATAACAATGCCCTCAACCTTCTGCTACCTGTCCAAAAAGGAGCCTGAGGTTAGACCAGCTGTTGTGTAGCCACCACAGAGCGATAGAAAACGTATCGAGACTCCTGTGGGTCACGCCCTGCAGGAAGCGGGCTGCGAAGGTCATCAGACGCTTCCAGACTCCAGCTTGTAGCACCTGCGTCACAGAGTAGTATTACTCGAAGGCGAGGGACGTTGCGATGTATCCAACATCGTGCTGTAGGGCGACGTGACGGGGGAGGGTCTGAAGACAGGTCGAGATGAATGTCCTTGAGTCCGGGCTGAAGAGGTATACTGGTGACTCTCCCCCCATGTCCTCCTTGTGTTCCCAAATCGGCTGCAACTGAGGCCAAACTGCAGCTGTTCCCAGCGCTAACCTCTCGATTCCTGTACTGGCAAGAAAGAGAAGGTCTTGGGACATCAGACACAGAATGGAGACTCAAAATCTTGAATGAATCGGACCGAAGGGTCGGGACCCTCAGATTCTGAGTCTAGCCAACAACTCAGGAGCGAACCTGAATGTTGCCTTCCCCTCTTCCTTAGAAAGGGGGGGAGTAGTAAGAGACCAAGAAGATTGCTTACACACTGGCCGTGGCCAGAGTGAGCAGAAGACCCAGGGCGGAATACAATCCGAGGCCTGTCGTAAAAGGGTCTTGAGAAGATCTCTTAAAGGACTAAAAGTCCGAGCCATGCTCCAAGTTGGAGGTCTTCCTCCGACTAGGGCAGGGACGATCGTAGCTTCGCATGAGCGAGGATAGATCCAGCGGGCAGGAAAAAGTTATTCCTTTAAGCCTGAAGGTCAGGGAAAGGCTGAGCGACAGGCTTCATTGCCAAGAGCGGAAAGGAGTTTCCTCCCGCCGAAAGGCAATAAGACCGTTATTGCTGGAGAAGAGGTCTCACGGGAAGAGGTATATCTCCCACGGCACCAACCACCTTAGACTCTTCACTTTGCCTGGGAGACCCCTGTGGATGACTATCGCAGATGACGCGACCTCCGTACCGCGACTGTAGCGGGTTGTCTCTTCTAGAGGAGGAAGCGTAGTGTCTCCAGGCATGAAGCCGAAGCGACGCCCCGGTTCGGGAGAGATGTCGCAGTGTGGTTGCTTGAGTAGTCTGCGCCGTGGGAGAAGCTCTCCCGGGAGTTCCGTCAGGGGAAGCAGAGGGTCCAGAAACCGTTCTGCACATAGTCCCAGTGGAGCTCTCCCATTGAAAGGTTGACAGACAACCTGGTTTTGTTGAGACCCATTGTCCGCAGACAAAAAGGAGGGAAGACGCAGGCGTCGAAGTTGTCCCACCATCACCGGAATGCATCTTGCCAGAGTCTCGGGGTCTGAGACTGGGGGGAAAACTAGCGGAAGCTTGAGGTTCCAAGCTGTCGCGATCAGGTCCCCCAGACCAGCACTTGCTGGTTACCCAAGGTCAAAGACCCCTAGGTACACTCTCTCTATGAGGCTCTGCTCGGATAGTCTGAGAGAAACATTCCCCTGCCTGGAATGAGAGAGCCGATGGTGGAATTGAGAGAATCTCAATCATCCCGATATCTCTACTGCAAGATGTGAAGGTGTGAAAATGCGTCCCCTGCTGGTTAGCATGAAGTCGACACGCAACGGGGCGACTTGGCAGGAGCGGTAGGATCTGAAGAGGGGTCAGACTAAGGCCCTTAAGCCTGCCTGAATGATGGAGAGGTATCCTTCAGGTCTTGACCATAGGCCTGGACCGGAACATGCCCCCCCCCCTTTCCTTTGACGAGTCCGAGAACAGCATCAAGAATGTGGGGAAAGGACGAGAATATCCACTACCATCAAGAGGCTCCATAGGTCAACACCCATTGCAGGTTTAATAGTTCCGCTGGTCCCATAGGGCCAGGGAGTCCGGTTAAACATTGCCTGAAGCCACCGGAACTTGGATCGCCCCACATGGAACTTATCCTGAGGCGACCGTTCGGACTATAAACGGGTCAATGAGGAAAGAAGAACTAGGAAACGTTCCAAGGTAGGGCTGAAAACTCTGCTTGACTGAGAACAGGTACTGCGACTCTCCTCAGTCTTGCCACGGTGAACCGAAAGGAAGGCTCGGAGGATGTGGTAACAGAATCTGGCGTCCCCAGGTGGTCACCCATCCAAGTACCGACGTTGCTTAACCTCGCTGGACGGACGAGAAGCGGGGTTTCCAACGTGGTAAGGCGGTTGACTCAATATCATGGCCAGATACTCCAGATGTTGAGGCAGAGGAAGAGAAGGCTCCAAGCAAAATACCATGAGCCCACACTCATGGTCAGCATTCGGAAGCTTTTCCCGGCGCTGAAGAAGGTCGAAACCCGAGCCTACCGGAGTTGACTAGCCCTCCAAACAGCAGAGGAGGCGGAAGTCTGCACCTGAGCGGCCAAGAGGAAGGCAGGGAGAGTTCTCTGGGGAACCAAACCTGCTATGACACGGCGGGATAGCCACACTGCATCGTAAGCAGGAATACTTGCAGTTTAGGCTGAATTCGACGAGCACCCTGGAAGATGGATGGAATGGAAACTGAAAGTACCCGTCCTTCCGATCCAGGGTTAAAGGAGTCCTGTCGCCTCGTTACCAGTCTGATCGATTCTGCTGGTCTACGCTGGCCGAAGTTTGTTCGACAAACTTGATCAGGGCTGAGAGGTCGACTATGGACATCCCCTCTCAGATCCTTCCTTACAAGAAAGGATCGACTGAGGGGGCCGGGGGTGAAGCCGTCGATGATCCTAAGGAAGACCTTCGCCTAAGGTATGGATCATTCTGCCCAACCGGGCAACTCTGCTGATGCTATGGCATAGAGGTTCAGAGACACTGAATTCGCTGACAGAGACGGCAGGCGCGATATCCTTGGCTACTCACAGAGATTGTGCGGGAATGGGCATCGGGAAGCTGTCATTCGGATGAGTAACCTTAAGCATCCTCCCAGCGAAAAAAAAAAAAACCTGCAATCCTAGAGTTCGTGAACTCCTTTTAGGACTATGCCTCCCGGGGGAGTCTCCCGTGCCATCTGTTCCTGACAGGAGGAAACTGCAATTGGACACCTTGTCCCAGTTGTCGTAGCCGATAACTTAGGCCGACGTGGTTGAAAGAAAAGGGAGCTGGAGCCCTGCAGAGTCTGGAAGAAAGCGCCTTGGAGGAGTGAAACCGGAAGTCGATTTACTCCGCACAGCAGATGTTTAAGTCTCTGTCCTTGGGCAAAGACAAAACTCTTCTCAAGGATGGAAGGGTGTCTGAGGTCGTTGACCTCCACAGATGAGACACCCGAAGGAAGACTTCAGTCAGTGCGTCCAGATGGTACAACATCGAGCTTGTCCGCAAGTAGATACTTAACGACGAAAGGCCAAGGTGTCTGAGCTCGAGAGGAGGAAAGTACCCTTGATCTTCCTGTAGCTTCCTTGAACCAAACCTCGGGCCGTAACCGAGGAGGGAAAGAACCTGGTAAGCTCCCAGAGGAAGAGGTAAGCAGTCACCCCTTGTCCGATGGAGAAATCTTCAACGGAAAGCCCCCCCCGCCAAAAATCCTTCCAGGGCGGGAGAAGGAGAGAGTACTCGTGCAGGAGAGGGGACCCTCGAGACCGACCTCTTGGGAACCAACTTCGCCCTGGGGGAAGTCACCACGAAGTCCACTCCTCTCTTTCTCTTCAGCGTAGGAGAGACAGCCGCTGGTTTGTTACCCTGGCCGGTGAGTGCTGGTTTCATAAACCTCATTAACGCCCGTGCCAGCGGATCAAACCATGTCTGCTGCTCCAAGGACACAGAGTCCGAAATCCTCGCTAAGGTGAAAGGGATCGGGCGATCCTTTGGAGAGGACACGACGGTTCCTGCCTGAAAGAAGGTGGGAAGAATGCTGTACTGACCTGTCTTCTTCCTGCACTACCAAACTGTGCTTGGATGGAGGTGATCCCGAGTGCCGCCTAGGAGCACGCGTCCCTGCTGCTACCACCGGCTGTGGAATTCGCCGCGAACTATGGTCGCGCGAGGGCGAACGGTCGCGCAAAGGCGAATGGTCGCGCGGGCGCACAGGCGAGTGGTCGCGCGGGCGCGCAGGCGAGCGGTCGCGGGGGCGCGCGATCGCGCGGGCGCGCAGGCGAGCGATCGCGCGGGGCGCGCAGGCGAGCGATCGCGCGGGCGCGCAGGCGAATGGGCGTGACGGCGAGGGATCGTGCTGCCGCGTAGGTGAAGAAGATCGCTGGCGGTAAGCGATGGCGAGCAGCATGTGTAGGTGAATGATCGCGTGATAGGGTGCGATGGTGATCAGCATCCGCAAGAGGGCGAGCGTTCAGGGTTGTGCGATGAGGAGCAGCATGCGTAAGCGGGCAATCGTGCAGCGGGCAATCGTTCAGGGTTGTGCGATGGCGAGCAGCATGCGCAGGTGAATGATCGCGTGAAAGGGTGCGATGGTGATCAGCATCCGCAAGAGGGCGATCGTTCAGGGTTGTGCGATGAGGAGCAGCATGCGTAAGCGGGCAATCGTTCAGGGTTGTGCGATGGCGAGCAGCATGCGCAGGTGAATGATCGCGTGAAAGGGTGCGATGGTGATCAGCATCCGCAAGAGGGCGATCGTTCAGGGTTGTGCGATGAGGAGCAGCATGCGTAAGCGGGCAATCGTTCAGGGTTGTGCGATGGCGAGCAGCATGCGCAGGTGAATGATCGCGTGAAAGGGTGCGATGGTGATCAGCATCCGCAAGAGGGCGATCGTTCAAGGTTGTGCGATGAGGAGCAGCATGCGTAAGCGGGCAATCGTTCAGGGTTGTGCGATGGCGAGCAGCATGCGCAGGTGAATGATCGCGTGAAAGGGTGCGATGGTGATCAGCATCCGCAGTTGAGGGTCGCGCGATGGCGATCAGCATCCGCAGTTGAGGGTCGCGCGATGGCGATCAGCATCCGCAGTTGAGGGTCGCGCGATGGCGATCAGCATCCGCAGTTGAGGGTCGCGCGATGGCGATCAGCATCCGCAGTTGAGGGTCGCGCGATGGCGATCAGCATCCGCAGTTGAGGGTCGCGCGATGGCGATCAGCATCCGCAGTTGAGGGTCGCGCGATGGCGATCAGCATCCGCAGTTGAGGGTCGCGCGATGGCGATCAGCATCTGCAGTTGAGGGTCGCGCGATGGCGATCAGCATCCGCAGTTGAGCTAGTAGCTGGCGAACCATGTTCCTTCAGAAGTGTTGGAGAACGTTGGCGTGCCAGCTGTAACACACGTGGGCGATCCGGAGATCGCTGGCGAGCTGATGATCGCTGACGAGCTGACGATCGCTGGCGAGCTGATGATCGCTGACGAGCTGATGATCGCTGACGAGCTGATGATCGCTGACGAGCAGAAGGCTACGCGTGGAAGCCTGCGCAAAGAAGAAGAGTCCTTGACCCCGACCTGAACCGAGGTTCTAGATCGCGAGGGCGAACGTGGGCGCACAGGGCACGTAACAGGAACCGCAGGGAAGATCATCTTGAAAGCGCTGACGAACAGGAGAGCGCTGACGAACAGAAGGGCGCGCAGGGAAACCCTGTCACGCAAGGGAAGAACCCCCGTGGGGGCAACCCTTTGCCCCGAAGGGATCGTTGTCCGCCGGGAGACTGATGTCCGTCGGAAGACCGCTGTCCGTCGGGAAGACCGTTGTCCGTCGGGAAGACCGTTGCCCGTCGGAAGACGAGATTAGACTGCTGTCCATCTGCACCAAGACGGAAGATCGAGAAAAAGAAGTAGTAGGCTGCAAACGGAGATTCAAAAAGGCGCCTCAAGCACCCTTATAGGGAGATGAGAGGCCCTTACGACGAGGCGGACGGAGACGGCGAGGGAGGCCAACAGCAACAGCAACAGAAGAAACCTCCGAAGAGGAGTCTCTATGAGTGTACTCTCTCGCGAACGAAAGAGAAACACTTCGTGGAAGAGACTGGTCAGCCAGTGACCTAAAAGGGGCAATCCTCCGAAGAGGAGCTCCTGCAGTTGCCCAGCCCCTTGAGCGAAACTGCAGGTGCGACCGCTCAGCACCAAGAGCATAGTCGCACGAAAAGAAGGCAAGAGAAGAACCCCCCAAAAGGGGAAAAACTCAAGCCTGGACAGGAAAAACTTCCCTCGGAAGGAAAGTTATCCGCCCAAGGAGGCAAGCCTCCTGACTGTTCTAAAATGAACTGGAGAGCTGTCCGTCGACACGGGAGTACTACCAGTAGAAGGAGACACGCCCCTGACGACAATACAAGGGGGGAGGCAGCAACAGCCGAATCCCCAGGACTCAACCAGACAGCTCACACCGTTGCTATATTACAGAAACGAACTAGATCGGTAACTGTAAAAAAAAAAAAAAATAAAACAAATAATATTAGTACACATTCATTCCCCCGGGAAGGCTCCGAAGAGGAATCCCGAGGAAAAGGAACAAGAATTACACAACAGGCACGTGCCCTCACAACCACTTACACTCGCGGAAGGAGAGCTGTAACCAAAACAGAATTATAACAATTATAATTATGTAACTATGTAATTATGTAATTTAAAAATGAATGAACACTAAAGAAAAAAACGAAAACCCCGAAAGGAATCGTTCTACAAGCTGAAAAATTAACAACTACAATTAGATTCATAAACTAATTGAGACAAAATGTACGGCGTAGCAACCCCACCCACACGGGAAGGAAGCTACAAGGGCGAGTAAAACATAGTAAAAGGGTGAACGACCTCAAGAGAGAGAGAGAGAGAAAGACCGAAGTCAAACTCGATCGCAACCCATAAAATTAGGCCGTGGTGGCCTAACTGCCGAGGCCTCCACGTAGATATCGTACACTACACACACACATCTGAAAAGGAAACTTACTTATTTCTATACTCAAATATATATACTGTACAAACATGAAAACATGTTTACATATATATTGAGTGAAAGAAAAGTAAGCGATTAAGTAAAGACAAAACAGACAATGGCTGCCAAGCGAGGACCAAGACAGAGACGTCTGTCACAGTCCGAGCCAAAAGTGAAAGTGAGTATTCACCTGTGTGTGAGGGGGAGGAGGGGTAGCTAGCTACCACTCCCCTACCCCCCCGCTAACTAGCGCGGGGGGTAATACACCCTCGTTAAATTCTAATGGCTCGCCATTTCAGCTACGCTAAAAGTAATAACCCTTTGTAAATAGCGTGGTTTGTATTTCGGTTACGGAACAAAAAACTTTTTGCACTTAGTATTGAAGCCATTTGAGAACAGATCTATCTCCGGGGTGAAATTGAAGTCAGAGCAGATTAAGGAGAATAGACTGTCACTGAGGGAAGTTTCTGTGTGAATGGAACCCAGGTCCCTGGAAAGTGAGTCTGCGATGGTGTTACTTACTCCCCTGATCCATCTGGAATTTATCTGTATGTTGTGATCCTTCATGGTACTAAGTATTTTCCTGACCAGTTCATGAGCTAACTTGTTTCTGATACTACCCTGTTTCCTTAGCCAACAATTAGTAACCTTTGAATCAACATGTATTAAGACTACCTTATTGTATAACCTTGTGGTGAAGTGTTCCAAAGAATAGAAGCAAGCTAATAACTCTCTTACATTGATGTGAAGGGAGGATTCTTCATTTGTCCAAGTTCCATTTATTGAGAGCGTATTACCCGCTATTACTAGTGCACCTCCCCAACCCGGGTTGGAAGCGTCAGTGAAAAGTTCTGCATCTATTTGTGGTTTTGGAATGTTAACCTCTCTGTACATTTGTCTCTGTTCCCATGGCTTTAGGTATTTTTTGAAGGTGTGGGGAATGATTTTGTACCCTGAATTAAAATAACTGTGGTATCTGTGGAGATATTTAAGATGGAATCTTCCCAAGCTTGTATAGGATGCACTGAAATTTAAGGCTCCGATTAACATCTGATAGGAATGAAGGTCAGATTTAACAAAGTTGGAGAAAGCTTTGGCCAATTCGACACACTTCTCTATGTTTTTCTCACTGGGATTCATAGTTTTCTTAATCATATTGTAATACACTCCTAAAAATTCAATTCTTTGAGTCGGTTCAATTGTAGATTTTTCAAGTGAGATATTCCATCCTAAGTCTGACAAGATCTTAATGACTAGCTGAATGTGATTTTTACATTTTAAATAATCTTTTGCTAATATAAGAATATCATCAAGATAATTGAATATTATGATGTTATATGAAGTTCTAATATACTTGATCACCGTGTACATTATCTTTGAAAAAATATAAGGTGCTGTCTTTAGTCCAAAGGGTATCACAGTTCATTTGAACTTCCTTTTACCTAGTTTGAAGGTTAGAAATTTCTGGGTACTTGCATGTAATGGAATGTGCCAATAAGCATCTTTTAAATCTAGTTTGCAGGCCCAAGAGTTTAGATGTAGATAGGGAAATATAGTATTGGCCTTGAGCATGGTAAAAGAAGGTTTTTTAATCATGGTGTTGAGCACCTTCATGTCAAAGATTAGTCGTACTGTTCCATCTGGTTTGAATTTATAAAATATGTGGTTGGAGTAGTAAAAGGAAGTTCTGGGGATCTGTTCTATGACACCTAGTTTTAGCAGTCTGTCACATTCTCTTTCCAATATTTTACGCTTGTTAAGTGAATAAAATCTATCTTTACCTGTTCTTTTTAATGACCTCTGGGCTTTAAGCTTATTATTGAACAGAATTCTCACCCCTTCATTGATAATTTTACAAGCAAAAGAGGCATTGGGAAGCTTTCTCCAACTATCAATATTCTTTAGTAATGACTTACCTATCCTATTCTCTGTGGGGCTCTGGGAGGAGTTATTCATTGGGTTTGAGGCCAAAGGCAAGGTCTCTTTACTTCTATCTTGATTTATAGCATTTGGCCCAATGTCATGATGGTCTGGTGCAGAGCAAAGCTCGTTATTATCTGGTGCTGAGCAAAGCTCATTAACCACTGGTGCTGAGCAAAGCTCGTTATTAACTGGTGCTGAGCAAAGCTCATTAACTGGTGCTGAGCAAAGCTCATTATTAACTGGTGCAGAGTAAACATCATTATCAACTGGTGCATAGAATACTGGTGCTGAAAAAATCTCTCTTTGAACTGGTGCGGAGCATGGCTCAATTTCTAGGGTCTTTCTTTTCTCTGGCTCCTGAACTATTAGCTTGTCTATTTTGTGACCTCCCCCCCCCCCCCCATGTACCCACCTCGCCTATTACTTCTTCTAAGCGGCTGAGACTTGAATCTAAAGTTAGGGTTACCTTTGAGGAAACTGAACCTTCTCCCCTGAAATCTGCCCCCAAAGTTGAATTTCCTACCCCTGAAGTTTGCTGCCCCTCCTCTGAGGAGGGGACCCTTGTGAAAGCAGGCAGCAATGGCAGATTTTTGGTCTTCAGTTAAATTCCAAACTTCTTTAATGTCTGCTTTGATTATAAGATCTCTTATCTCTTCCTTGAGGTATCTAGGAAGTGCTCTGCTTCTGAAATTTCTTATCAAATTTTGTATGAGGTCTATGCTCCTTCTTAGGGGACCAATAATAATCTTGGACAAAAAATCAATGTCATTTACTTTGGAGGGGTATACAATGTGTGCCAGTGCTGCATGCCCTTGAAAGGCAGAAATATGTTATTTTTATTAATAAAACAAATTTTTGAATATACTTACCCGGTGATCATATAAGCTGTCAGCTCTGCTGCCCGACAGAAAAACCTAAGGACAAAATACGCCAGCGATCGCTATACAGGTGGGGGTGTACATCAACTGCGCCATCTGTCGAGCAGGTACTCAAGTACTCCATGTCAACACAGAACCAATTTTCTCCTCGGCCCACTGGGTCTCTATTGGGGAGGAAGGGAGGGTCCTTTAATATATGATCACCGGGTAAGTATATTCAAAAATTTATTTTATTAATAAAAATAACATTTTTCAATATTAAACTTAGCCGGTGATCATATAAGCTGATTCACACCCAGGGGGGTGGGTAGAGACCAGCATTACATGTTGACATTATTATGAGCTAAGTATTTTGTATTTCATTTTAGCAGTTATTCAAAATAACAAACATAAAATAAATAAGTACCTGGTAAGGAAGTCGACTTGAACAATTACTCTGCCTTTTTAAGTACGTCTTCCTTACTGAGCCTCGCGATCCTCATAGGATGCTGAGCGACTCCTAGGAGCTGAAGTATGAAGGGTTGCAACCCATACTAAAGGACCTCATCAAAACCTCTAATCTAGGCGCTTCTCAAGAAATGACTTTGACCACCCGCCAAATCAAGTAGGATGCGAAAGGCTTCTTAGCCTTCCGGACAACCCAAAAACAATAATAAACATTTCAAGAGAAAGATTAAAAAAGGTTATGGAATTAGGGAATTGTAGTGGTTGAGCCCTCACCCACTACTGCACTCGTTGCTACGAATGGTCCCAGAGTGTAGCAGTTCTCGTAAAGAGACTGGACATTCTTAAGATAAAAAGACGCGAACACTGATTTGCTTTTCCAATAGGTTGCGTCGATTATACTTTGCAGAGATCTATTTTGTTTAAAGGCCACGGAAGTTGCGACAGCTCTAACTTCGTGTGTCCTTACCTTCAGCAAAGCTTGGTCTTCCTCACTCAGATGGGAATGAGCTTCTCGTATTAACAGTCTGATAAAATAGGATAAAGCATTCTTTGACATAGGCAAAGATGGATTCTTAACTGAACACCATAAAGCTTCAGACGGGCCTCGTAAAGGTTTTTAAATAGAACTTAAGAGCTCTTACAGGACATAAGACTCTTTCTAGTTCATTTCCAACCATACGATAAGTTTGGAATATTGAACGATATTGGTCAAGGCCGAGAAGGCAGCTCGTGTTTGGCTAGAAAACCAAGTTGTAGAACATGTAGCCGTTTCGGATGAGAATCCGATGTTCTTGATGAAGGCATGAATCTCACTGACTCTTTTAGCTGTGGCTAAGCATATCAGGAAAAGTCTTAAAGGTGAGATCTTTCAGGGAGGCTGATTGTAGCGGTTCGAACCTGTCTGACATAAGGAATCTTAGTACCACGTCTAAATTCCAACCAGGTGTAACCAAACGACGCTCCTTCGTGGTCTCAAAAGACTTAAGGAGGTCCTGTAGATCTTTATTGTTGGAAAGATCTAATCCTCTGTGACGGAAGACTGATGCCAACATGCTTCTGTAACCCTTGATAGTGGGAGCTGAAAGAGATCGTTCTTTCCTCAGATATAAGAGAAAGTCAGCTATTTGAGTTACAGAGGTACTGGTCGAGGATACGGATACTGACTTGCACCAGTTTCGGAAGATTTCCCACTTCGATTGGTAGACTCTAAGGGTGGATGTTCTCCTTGCTCTAGCAATCGCTCTGGTTGCCTCCTTCGAAAAGCCTCTAGCTCTCGAGAGTCTTTCGATAGTCTGAAGGCAGTCAGACGAAGAGCGTGGAGGCCTTGGTGTACCTTCTTTACGCGTGGCTGACATAGAAGGTCCACCCTTAGGGGAAGTGTTCTGGGAACGTCTACTAGCCATCGAAGTACCTCGGTGAGCCATTCTCTCGCGGGCCAGAGGGAAGCAACTAGCGTCAACCTTGTCCCTTCGTGAGAGGCGAACTTCTGCAGTACCTTGTTGACAATCTTGAACGGAGGGAATGCATATAGATCTAGATGTGACCAATCTAGTAGAAAGGCATCTATATGAACTGCTGCTGGGTCCGGGATTGGTGAGCAAAATATTGGGAGCCTCTTGGTCATCGAGGTTGCGAAGAGATCTATGGTTGGCTGGCCCCAGGTGGCCCAAAGTCTCTTGCATACATCCTTGTGGAGGGTCCATTCTGTTGGAATTATTTGTCCCTTCCGACTGAGACAATCTGCCATGACATTCAAGTTGCCTTGGATGAACCTCGTTACTAGTGAAATGTCTAGACCTTTTGACCAGGTGAGGAGGTCCCTTGCGATCTCGTACCATGTCAGAGAGTAGGTCCCTCCTTGCTTGGAGATGTACGCCAAAGCCGTGGTGTTGTCCGAGTTCACCTCCACCACTTTGCCTTGAAGGAGAGACCTGAAGCTTTTCCAGGTCAGACGTACTGCCAGTAGCTTCTTGCAGTTGAAATGCATTGTCCTTTGACTCGAGTTCCATAATCCCGAGCATTCCCTACCGTCTAATGTCGCACCCCAGCCTACGTTCGATGCGTCCGAGAAGAGAACGTGGTTGGGAGTCTGAACAGTCAGGGGAAGACCCTCTCTAAGGTTGATATAGTCCTTTCACCAAGTCAGACCAGACTTTATCTTTCCGGAAACCGGGATCGAGACCGCTTCTAGCGTCTTGTCCTTTTTCCAGTGAAAAGCTAGTTGGTATAGAAGAGGACGGAGGTGTAGTCTTCCTAGTGACACAAATTGATCCACGGATGACAGTGTCCCTACCAGACTCATCCACAGCCTGACTGGGCAGCGTTCCTTCTTCAGCATCTTCTGGATGGATAGCAGGGCTGGGGGTTGATCGTCTTGTTCAGCAACGTCCTCATCAGAGGGTTCCTCATCCGAAACTGATGAGGAAACGGCAACGGAGTGGGCAACGTCTGACTCGCTGAATCCGGTCGCACTGGTGGATGCGTGACGGAGCCGGACGCAATATCATGGCACTGCTGCACAGTCTGTGAACTGTCAACAACCATGGGTGCGCGAGGAAGTACAGCGTCAACCCGAAACTGTCTAGACTGTCTGGGTTGTGCAGTCAACACCCTACCGGGTTGCTGAGGTTGACGCACTGCGTCACAACAAGTCACCTCTGCTGGTTGTTGAACGTCTTCCTAGTGACACACTGAACATCAACAACCACCTCCGAGCGTCGCTTAACGTCAACGTGCGACTGGCAACCCACACTGGGTCGCATCGGTGGAGGAACCACCTCAACTGGCAGACGCGAGTAGGATACCTCAGCGTCAACAGGGCGCACAACCAACCGGTTGGAAGGTTGTTGGCCAGAAGGTTCTTCTCCGTATTTAAGTCCTCTATCAAGGACACAAGCTTGGACTGCATGTCTTGCAGCAAAGCCCATTTAGGGTCTACGGGAGCAGGTGTGGCAACAGACGGGGTTAGCGACTGAGGCGGAACCATTTACCATCCCTGGAAGCCTTGTTATGTGTGACATAATAGTACAGCAAAACTTCAAAGGCTCGACAAAAGTTGAGAAGTTGACCTGTAAACAACTTGGAGCGTCTCCTGGCTAGGCGCCAGGGCGAGTCTACCAGAATTGAGAAGTCTATCTGGGCAGAGGCATGAACTCCCAAGCCGAGAACTTCTCTCGTGTCCTAACAGACTCTCGCTCTATAAGCCAGTTTAAAAGAAGGGAAATCAAAGGCTGTATCCCTAAAACTCCTCCTGGTGCAAAAACCAGTCGCCTAGCCAACGTAACTCTCTCTAGGAGAGCGAGAGAGCACTAGCTTAACAACAACGGCTTCGAAGTAGTTAGGCCTAGTGTAAGTTCTGACGTTAGGCGAACGAGGAGCAGCAGTTACAAGATCCGGACGAAGATCCTTAAAAAATCATCATGATTTAATTAAAGTCCATAGGAGGCTAAGCAGCTTAAGGCTCCTCTCCAAATGACAGAGTCCTCAAAGGAATATCAGTAGGAGGGAGAACAGCACTTTCTCATCTACAGGAACCTTGTCAGATAAAAGCTAGGTTATCTCAGTGAGGGTCTCACTGGTGCATTAGCAGCAGACCAGAAGGCAACGTTATGTAACTGCTTGACAGTCTGTGAACTGTCAAAAACTGAACTGTCAACCACAACAGGTGCGTGAGGACATACAGCACTGGTGCATTAGTAGCAGACCAGAAGGCAACGTCATGTAACTGCTTGACAGTCTGTGAGCTGGCAACAACCATAGCTGTGTGGGGAAGCAAAGCCTCTACTCCTGACTGACTAGTCTGCTGCGGGCGAGTAGCGGTAACCACAGTGGGTTGCGGAGGTTGACGCACAGCGTCAAAACAAAGCAACTTAACTCCACCCTCCTGTTGTTGTGGTAACTCGCGAACGTCAACGGAGGGTAGCGTGCGTCTGTGAACGTCAACGTGCGGCTGGCAGGGTACACTGCGCATGGGTGGTGGAACTCTCACAGGCGGAGTGCGGGAGCAGGTAGCGTCAGCGTCTACTGTACGCACAACCGTGGTTGGTTGTAGGCTAACGGGTGCAGCGTCAACCTTCTCCGCACGATACTCCTGCATAAAAGATGCTAACTGTGTCTGCATAGACTGTAGCAAAGACCACTTAGGGTCTACAGCAGCAGGTGCGGCAACAGACGGTGTTACTGCCTGTTGCGGTACCACTTTGCCTCTCTTAGGAGGTGTGCAGTCATCGGAAGACTGCAGCGAGTCCGAACTGACCCAGTGGCTACACCTGGGCCGTTGGACTTGCGCGGAAGGGACCGACTTGCGCTTAATAAGCTGCGAGACCTTGGTCCAAGGTTTCTTACGAGAAACCTCTTCCGCAGACGAGAAGTAAATGGGCTCTCTCGTCTTTGTGTGGGTGGGGCGATCTTGGGTAGATACGCCCGAAACCACGGAGGGAAAACGTCTGTTCGTTGATCAAGGCCTGACGAACCCATAAGTCGTTCGACATTACTTCTCCCCTGGGCTTGGGAGCTTGCAAGAGGTCCCGGACTAGGTGAACGACAGGCACGAACAGACGAACCCTCGGACGCAACACTGTAACACTTTGCGCATATCACTTTATCACTTCGATTTTCTGTTTTGCACTTATTTCACTGAAATCGAAACTTTTACTGATTTCTACCTGAAACACGCAATTCTACCCTTCATTAAAAGGTAGTAATTGCGAAAACAGTCGTATAATGCAGCTCATTAATACTAGCAAAAACAGAAAACATATATAAAGATAAAGAATTCAGTGGCTGGGAAAGAGACTAAACACTAGTTCAAATAAACTACGTTTACAATCTCTCACCGCACATAGCCTGGGGACAAGAATAAAACCCTAGAAACGTTTTACCTTCTTCCCCGTACAGCGACTAGGGAGGAGAGTAACACGAGAACAACGTTACCCGCTTGAACGGAACGTTTTTTCTCCTCTCTCTCCCTCCGTCTCTATCTCTCTCTCTCTTTCTCTCTTGATTTCGCACCTGAGAGAAGAGCCCAATTATATATCGTCAAAACATGTTATTTGGCTAAAGGAAAAAACTGAAAGGTTTTCCAAATAAAAAGTTCCTTTAATTTAGAATTTAAACCATTTAAGCTAAGAAAGAATGAACGAAACGTCAGAATCGATTTACTCTTACTGCAAAGTGAAACCGTGATACACTCTCTCTCTATCGTAACGATAGAGCGCATGTTGAACGTCCTGAACGTCAACAACTGCGTAGTCTAAAAAACTAAACGTTAGTTCATCTTTGAAAACAGTACGAGACTATCAAAGAAATTCTTTCATAAAACATTAAATTTAAAAAGTTTTAAATTCTTTAAAGGCTAAATACGATATAACGGGCTCAACGTTGATTAACTTCGGTTCCAAGTTAGGACCGCCTACTATCAGGAAAGGTCGCATATAAACAAAACATAAAAATTTATTTTTATATGTTTATAATAAATGGAAAGTTAATCGAAGAGGCCTAATAAAGGCGGAGAGATATAAAATATATAGATCTATAACGTGTTAAGCAAATTACTAAAAACCTAAACACACTTCCGTCTAAGGGAAGGGTCGGCCATTTAAAAGTGAAAGAGAGTCCATACTCTCTTTGTCACCATAATTAAATCTATCCAAAACGAGTTCAAGTTTTGAGATGAAGATAAAACCCCTGCATAGCGAAAGCTCAAAACTAGAATAGTGTACTTCACCAAATAGTTGTGAAAACAAATCCAGTTAGTAACAGCGTATTTAGTAGGTCTTGCCAGTGGCACGACAGAGAGAAAATTGGTTCTGTGTTGACATGGAGTACTTGAGTACCTGCTCGACAGATGGCGCAGTTGATGTACACCCCCACCTGTATAGCGATCGCTGGCGTATTTTGTCCTTAGGTTTTTCTGTCGGGCAGCAGAGCTGACAGCTTATATGATCACCGGCTAAGTTTAATATTGAAAAACTCATTTTAATATTTTCTATGTCATAAAAAATTTTTCTCTTATAGCTGTCATCAAATACCTTACCTTCAGGCCAGAAATTCAACTTTGGAGTATTAATTAATTTAAAAAAGTCTGAGAACTCCTTATTTTGACTACTAACAAAGAATTTATCCCGGTTATCACTATGGCCTTCACTGAAAGTTAATGCTACTAGTGAATTGTTCAATTGAATTTTCCCTTCTCTATGAAAAGATGGTTCAGCTTTGAAATTGGTGGAAATATATGAAGGAATGGGTTTATGGAAGGTAAGAAGGTTGAAATCCTCGTAATCACTTTCATCTCCATTATTATAAAAGGAAAAGAGGTCTAAAATGGAGTTTTTATGATGAAACAAAGTTTTGTGAATACTTACCTGGCAGTTATATATACATAGCTAATTATCTCTCTATTTCGGCAGAATTTTTCTAAACTAGGCAACCGCCTTGTGGTGGTTGGGTGGTAACACACGTTAAAGGATGGTAAGAGGAATCATTCCCGTTTTCTGTTCTTCAGTTCATCTATGCCCGATCTGTCTCCTGAGGGGAGGTGGGTGGGCCTTCGAATGTATATATAACTGCCAGGTAAGTATTCACAAAACTTTGTTTTATCATAAAAACTCCATTTTTATGAATAGAACTTACCTGGCAGTTATATATACATAGCTGATTAACACACTTGGAGGAGGGTGATAGACAGTAAACATCGTTGGGGAAACAACCAAAAAAGATGTAGGATAAATAAACACCTTGATTCCTTACCTGCTAAGGTAGCTGACTTCAGAGGTTCCTGCCTCTTGAGTCGCTTTCCCTTAGGAGTGTCAGCCAGGATGTGACCTGCAGTGCTGAAAACACTCAATCGAGTCTGTCAACGGGGTGAGACCAACAATCTGACTAGACTTCAGGACTACCTATTGCCCAAAATAAAAAACCGCAACTTTACCAAACCAACCACCTAACATTTGCAAAGTAGATAAAAATTATCTAACTAGACTGAGGTGACTGTACACAAGTCGAAGTCCTCAGACAACCAATAAAAAAATACACCAACCTATGCACAAGTAAACAAAACTAAGGTTGAGGGGAGGTAGTAACTCCTTTGCCTAATACAGAAGCCGTAGCCACGTATGGTCCCAAGGTATAACATTTCTCATAATCCACCCTCACCTCTCTGAGGTAATGAGAGGCGAACATAGAGTTGCTCCTCCAGAATGTCGCATCCATAATCTGACGGAGCGACGTGTTCTTGCGGTAAGCAAGCGAGGTCGCAATGGCCCTCACTTCGTGAGCTTGCACTTTTAAACGTCTGAAGTGTTCCTCCTCACACAAGAGATGCGCTTCTCTTATCACTTCCCTCAGGAAAAAGGACAAAGCGTTCTTGGAAAGGGGCTTTTGAGGATCTTTCACAGAACACCACAGGGAGCTAGAAGAGCCTCTCACACTTTTCGTGCGAGACAAGTAGGTCTTGAGGGCTCGTACTGGACAGAGCAGCCTCTCTTGCTCTTGACCCACTAGGTTGGTCAAGTTAGGAACCTCAAAGGTCCTCGGCCAGGGCTTAGAAGGGTTCTCGTTCTTAGCGAGAAAGTCTAATCTCAAGGCACAAACTGCCCCATTCAGATTGAAGCCTACCTGTTTTTCAATGGCATGGACTTCACTAACTCTTTTAGCTGTTGCTAAGGCCAAAAGAAAGAGGGTCTTCTTGGTAACCTCCCTAAGGGGAGCCTGTGAGATGGGCTCAAATCTCTTGGTGCACAGAAATTTAAGAACCATATCAAGGTTCCAAGAAGGGGGCTTTAACTGGGTCTGCTTGGTCATCTCAAAAGACTTCAAGAGGTCATGTAAGTCCTTATCGCGAGACAAGTCCAAGCCTCTATGCCGACAGACGGAAGAGAGCATACTTTTGTACCCCTTGATAGTGGACACAGCTAGCTTAGCGTCCTGCCTGAGGTACAACAAGAAATCCGCAATCTGGCTCACAGAGGTAGTGGATGAGGAAATCTTGTGCTTCCTACAACAAGCCCTAAAAGTCTCCCACTTGGACTGGTAGACCCTCTGCGAAGAGACCCTCCTCGCTCTGGCGATAGCTTTCGCAGCTTGCGCTGAAAAGCCTCTCGATCTGACGAGCTACTCGATAGTCTGAAGGCAGTCAGATTGAGAGTGAGGGGGTTTTGATGATATCTCTCGAAGTGGGGTTGTCTGAGCAGATTTGGACTTGCAGGGAGGCTTCTTGGAAAGTCCATCAACAAGTCCACCACCTCCGTGAACCATTCCCTCATCGGCCAGAACGGAGCTATCAGGATCATCCGTCCAAAATCGAGGAGGGCGAATTTCCTGACTACCAGATTGATGATCTTGAACGGGGGAAAAGCTTAAGTGTCCATCCCCGTCCAATCCATCAAAAAGGCGTCTACTGCTATTGCCTCCCTGTCCGGAACTAGGGAGCAATAGATGGGGATCCTCTTGGATAAGTTGAAGGCAAAAAGATCGATGAGGGGTCTCCCCCACAGCCTCCAGAGACTCTGACAGACCTGTTGGTTGAGGGTCCATTCTGTGGGAAGGACCTGCCCTTTCCTGCTGAGCATGTCCGCCCTCACATTCTTCTGTCCCTGAACAAACCTCGTCAGCAGGTTTATCCTGTTCTCCTTCGCCCAAAGAAGGAGCTCTCTTGCTGTCTCGAACAGAGACAGAGAGTGAGTCCCTCCTTGCTTCCTGATGTAAGCAAGAGCTGTGGTGTTGTCTGAGTTGACCTCCACAATCTTCCCAGACACCAAGTCCTGGAAGGCCTTTAGCCCCAGAAAAATGGCCATCAGCTCCTTGTTGTTGATGTGCCATCCCAGCTGAATTCCTTCCCAACAGCCTGAGACCTCCTTGCTTTCTAGTGTTGCCCCCCAGCCTGACTCTGATGCGTCTGAAAACAACACTAGGTCTGGGTTCTTCTTGTGTAAGGAGATCCCTTCCCCTAACAAGGTTGGGTCCAGCCACCACTTCAGAAGAGTCTTGACTTCTATTGGAATGGGGAAGGAAAAGGAGTCTTCCTGCGTCTTTCTGTTCCACGTCTTCGAAAGAAAGTGCTGAAGAGGCCTTAGGTGGAGTCTCCCCAGAGAGACAAACTGTTCGAGGGAGGATAGAGTCCCCAGCAAACTCATCCACTCCTTCGCTGTGCATCTCTTCTTGTCCAGGAAAGTTCTGACCTTTACGAGACACTTGGTCTGTCTTTCCTGAGAGGGAGAAGCCCGAAAAAGAACTGAATTCAGAATTATCCCCAAATAGAGAATAGTCTGATTCGGTCTGATCTGAGACTTTTCCCTGTTGATGACCAGGCCTAGATCTTGAGCCATCATAAAAGTCTTCCGTAAATCCTCCAGACATTTCTCCCTCGATCGTGAACGAATCAGCCAATCGTCCAGATAGAAGGATATCCTTATCCCCTCCTGATGCAGCCAACCTGACACATTCGCCATTACCCTGGTGAAGACTTGAGGAGCCGTGCTGAGACCGAAGCAAAGAGCTCTGAATTGGAAGCATTTGCCCTGCATTACAAATCTCAGGTACTTCCTCGAAGTCGGATGGATGGGGACATGGAAATATGCGTCCTGCAAGTCGAGGGACACCATCCAGTCCCCTGGACGTACTGACGCCAGCACCGACTGAGTCGTCTCCATGGAGAACTTTGTCTTCTCCACAAATACGTTGAGAGCGCTGACATCCAGGACGGGTCTCCATCCGCCCGAGTTCTTGGAGACCAGAAACAGGCGATTGTAAAAGCCTGGGGAGGATAGATCCCGAACCGGTTCTATCGCCCCCTTGTCTAGCATTTGGTCGACAAGGTCTACTAGGGCCTTCTGTTTCCCCGGATCTGAGTACCGGGCTACTAAGGCCAACGGAGCATCTGCGAGAGGAGGTTTTTTCAGAAAGGGGATCTTGTATCCTTCCTTGATGACTGAGAGGGACCAGGTATCCGCCCCTCTCCTCTTCCAAGACTGCCAAAAACCTGACAGTCTTGCGCCTACTGTCTGGAGGAGACGAACTTCATTTTCTGGAGCGAGGTCTGAAAGAACCCCTGGTAGATCTTGGTCCTGATTCTTGCCTTCTCCCTCTAAAATCTGGTCTTGAAGTAGTCCTGCCCCGAAAGGGCTGCTGGAATCTCCTTTCCTCCCGTTTCAAAGAAGAAGGAGGGGCTGCCAAGGGCTTACGAGCAGAACGAGATAAAAGGTCTTGGGTGGCTTTTTGGGCCAGAGAAAGCGTAATGTCATTAACCAGGGACTCGGGAAAAAGATGTTGAGAGAGGGGGGCGTAAAGAAGCTCAGACTTTTGTGCAGTGGTAACAGACCTAGAAGCAAAAGAGCAAAGCAGAGCTCTCTTCTTTAGGACCCCAGCTGAGAACAGAGCCGCCAACTCATTTGCCCCATCTCTGAGGGCCTTATCCATACAGGACATAATACTGGTAAGGTCCCTAGATCATTCCATCTGGTCAGTTTTCCTTGCGAGAGTCCCAAGCGACCAGTCTAGGAAACTAAAAACCTCAAAGGCTCTAAAAATACCTTTGACGAGATGATCCAGCTCCGACATCGACCACATGACCTTGGCTGAGTTTAGAGCATGCCTTCTAGCAGAGTCCACTAAACCAGAGAAGTCACCCTTGGAGGAGGAAGGCACTCCCAGACCCAAAGGTTCTCCAGTTGCATACCACATACCCGCTCTTGAAGCAAGACGAGCTGGTGGAAACGAGAAGGAAGTCTTACCTGTTTGTCTCCGCTCCATCATCCAGTCATCAATCTTCGAGAGAGCCTTCTTTGCGGAGATAGACAGCTTCATCTTGATGAAGGCCGACTGTTTCTTGGCCTTCTTTCTGTTAAATTGGGACTGAGGAGATTGAGGGGCAGCAGGTTGGAATTCCTCTCCAAAAAGTTCAAGAAGGGAGCGAGAGAGAACTTTGTAATCTCCCGCAGCGTCGGCAGGATTATCATCGTCATCAGAAACATCCTCGAGGTCCTGATCCACATCTGCAATATCCTTCGAAAGAGAAGAAGGATCCTTAGAACCCGACAAGGGCAAATCAAAGGCATCATCCTGCAAAAGACGGGTTGCATCCTGGAGTCCCGCGCTAGAAGAATCCTTGGGACGAGAGGCAGTATCGTCCCGAAGAGGCAGGGTGGTACCGCCCTGGGACCGATAACGAGAGGCAGAGTCGTTCCGATGTCGAGAGCGAGAGGCGGTATCGTCGTGGCGGCGAGAATGAGAGGCGGTATCGTCGTGGCGTCGTGAACGAGAGGCGGTATCGTCGTGGCGTCGAGAACTAGGGTCGGTATCATCGTGGCGTCGTGAACGAGAGGAGGTATCGTCGTGGCGAAGCGAACGAGAGGAGGTATCGTCGTGGCGAAGCGAACGAGAGGAGGTATCGTCGTGGCGAAGCGAACGAGAGGAGGTATCGTCGTGGCGAAGCGAACGAGAGGAGGTATCGTCGTGGCGAAGCGAACGAGAGGAGGTATCGTGCTGGTAACGTGAACGAGAGGAGGTATCGTCTTGGCATCGAGAACGAGAAGCAGCATCGTTCGATAAGGTATCGTCCCGGTATCGAGAACGAGAAAAAGTATCGCCCTGGTATCGCGAAGAAGTATCGCCTGGCGAAAGCACACATTCCTCATCCTGGCAGAGAGAGGGAGAAGTTTTCTTTAAAGAACTCCGTTCTCTCTTAGAAGCAGACTTCTTAATCGGTAACGAGTCGTCTTTACGTCTGTCAGACTGGGCGTGAGGGCGGCTAAAGGCTTGCACTAAAGTCAAAAGTTGTTCCTGCATGACAGACATAAAGGATTTAGCAACATCAGCTGGGTCTTGCAGCCCCGAAGGGGAAGGATCTTCGGCAGTAGGCTTCGCCCTTTTCACAGGCACGGAGTCGAAATCATCCTCCGACGTACAAGGTTCATAACTGCTAGAACCGGGAGAGAAAGAACGAGACCGTTCGTCGCGGTTCCATCTCCTCTTAGTAGGTCTTGAAGCTTCAAACTTCCATTTACGTCTGGACGAATTCGGAGAAGAAAACAACACATCCGACACGTCTTTCCCATGACGGTCAAGAGCAGCCTGGGAATCGACAACAGGACTGTCTGAGGCGACGGCTGACCGAGGGTACGTACTTCTCACCCCCTTTCGGTCATCGACGTACCTTCTCCCTTGGTCCTGGGAGCTTGGTAGAGGTCTAGGCCTAGGGGTATGACAGATTCGGTCAGTCGCCACCTCCACTGCACTAACACAAGCACTTTCACTTTCCTTACTTTAAAGGCCTCCAGTTGTTCTTTAATGGCCTTCAACTCGGCCGCCAGGCTAGCGTACCGAGGGTCATCCGTAGATACGGAACCTGTAGGAGGTGCAGGGGTTACTACCTCAAGGGAAGGATCAACTTCCAAAGAGGAAACAATAATAGGATCAATAGATAAATCTACGCTAAGTTTGTCTTCCTTACCACTAACAGACTTAGACTTAGACCTAGAAGCTCTCCTAACTCTATCGAGCTCTAGCTTACGCACATAGCGCTTCATAATTAACCAATCTTTCTCATCCAAAACCTTACATTCTCCGCACCTATTATCAAGGGCACAAACAAAACCCCTACAATTAGAACAAACGGTGTGAGGGTCTACCGCCATTTTCGGTAGTCTCACCTTACATTCCTCATTCGCACAGATACGGTAATGATTCTTTTCACTCATAATGAAAAACAGCAAAAAAGCTAAGAGAAAACAAAATACAACGATCGCCAAAACCCCAAATCAGAGTACTTCACCAAAAAAGCAGACTGGTACACCGAGCAGGGAAAGCGAAGAAAAACTCTTAATGACGGACCAACGTGTTGTCGATCCGGCCGGCAGAGATGAACTGAAGAACAGAAAACGGGAATGATTCCTCCTACCACCCTTTAACGGGTGTTACCACCCAACCACCACAAGGCGGTTGCCTAGTTTAGAAAAATTCTGCCGAAATAGAGAGATAATTAGCTATGTATATATAACTGCCAGGTAAGTTCTATTCATAAAATTTGCACTTTCAGGTAATTCAGGTGATCGTCTTGAGCGCTTAGTAGGAGGGGGAGCCTCATTCTTCTTAGCAGGTGAACCACTTCTGCCGAGATGAATGTTTAATATCAGTGAATTATTTACCATAGATTAATTTAAATGTTTGTTCAACAGGTATAGTAAATATGGACAGCAGCGGACCTAGAAGGCTGAAGTCAGGCAATGGGGTTCACGACTCAAATAGCCCTCTTAGGTTAATTCAGTGCCATATTTGAGTGAATATATGTTATTATTAATAATCTAGACCTGCCTCATATGTAACCCTTATCAGATCGCCCCCCAGGGCCTAGGCTAGTGTCGATAAGTTTAAAGCGAGAAATGTAAACTCAAACTTACCTGTGGTCTAGCCTACTGCCTATTAAGCTGCATGCTTTGATGTGTCAGGCAAGCAATTAGTTTTGTATACCTAATTATAATTTTGTTATATAAATAAATTGGAGTATTTAGTTTGTTTACTCCAATTATTCGTGTTGTAATCATGCACATGCTTTGCTTAAGCTACTTACGCTATGTTCGGGAATGCCTGCTCTAAGCATTCAAATCATAACAAACTTACGTATGGGGGCCGCCATTTGCATTTGTGACGTCCTTAGTCTAAATCAGCTGCTTTCCATATGACGTTTTCGTTGTAAACAGAATTTAAAACCTTACCTTTTCTGAATGATTTTCATGAGTGTTTGATTCTGTTGGAGTAACATATTTACGATATCAGAATTAGAAGGCATAACACTTCCTGCAGTCGATTGTGTTCGTTTTTCGTTACTGATTTCGTTCTCCTCTTCGCTGGAGTCTTCGCTAAGCCGATGCACCTCCACGGAAGTAAGAATTTGCCTAGCCATAATTAAGCCGAGGGCTGAGATATTACTCTGGTTGCTGAGTGCAGAATAATGAAAACCGGCAAATATATGTTGGGAGCAGCGGGAGGGAAAAGAGGAGAATGTTCTATGCCGAAGTCAACTTCAGAAATGTGACTTCCATTGCCGAGTCAACCCGCTTGTCCCTGGTAACTCTGCCCAAGGGGGCGTGGTTTAGGGCTCGCGCCGCCGCTTGGGGGGGTTCCGGGGGGGGGGGGGGGGGTGTATAAGCTACCACTGGTGAGACCGGAAGGTTGAGACCTCCCTCTCCAGAACCAAAGGTTCTCCAGTTGCATACCACATACCCGCTCTTGAAGCAAGACGAGCTGGTGGAAACGAGAAGGAAGTCTTAACTGCTTGTCTCCGCTCCTTCATCCAGTCATCAATCTTCGTGAGAGCCTTCTTTGCGGAGATAGACAGCTTCATCTTGATGAAGGCCGACTGTTTCTTGGCCTTCTTTCTGTTAAATTGGGACTGAGGAGATTGAGGGGCAGCAGGTTGGAATTCCTCTCCAAAAAGTTCAAGAAGGGAGCGAGAGAGAACTTTGTAATCTCCCGCAGCGTCGGCAGGATTATCATCGTCATCAGAAACATCCTCGAGGTCCTGATCCACATCTGCAATATCCTTCGAAAGAGAAGAAGGATCCTTAGAACCCAACAAGGGCAAATCAAAGGCATCATCCTGCAAAAGACGGGTTGCATCTTGGAGTCCCGCTCTAGAAGAATCCTTGGGACGAGAGGCAGTATCGTCCCGAAGAGGCAGGGAGGTATCGCCCTGGGACCGAGAACGAGAGGCAGTCGTTCTGATGTCGAGAGCGAGAGGCGGTATCGTCGTGGCGGCGAGAACGAGAGGCGGTATCGTCGTGGCGTCGAGAACTAGGATCGATATCGTCGTGGCGTCGTGAACGAGAGGAGGTATCGTCGTGGCGAAGCGAACGAGAGGAGGTATCGTCGTGGCGAAGCGAACGAGAGGAGGTATCGTCGTGGCGAAGCGAACGAGAGGAGGTATCGTCGTGGCGAAGCGAACGAGAGGAGGTATCGTGCTGGTATCGTGAACGGGAGGCGGTATCGTCTTGGCATCGAGAACGAGAAGCAGCATCGTTCGATAAGGTATCGTCCCGGTATCGAGAACGAGAAACCGTATCGCCCTGGTATCGCGAAGAAGTATCGCCTGGCGAAAGCACACATTCCTCATCCTGGCGTAGAGAGGGAGAAGTTTTCTTTAAAGAAGAACTCCGTTCTCTCTTAGAAGTAGACTTCTTAATCGGTAATGAGTCGTCTTTACGTCTGTCAGACTGGGCGTGAGGGCAGCTAAAGGCTTGCACTAAAGTCAAAAGTTGTTCCTGCATGACAGACATAAAGGATTTAGCAACATCAGCTGGGTCTTGCGGCCCCGAAGGGGGGGGCTGACGAATAACACTCGTAGAAGGGGAAGGATCTTCGGCAGTAGGCTTCGCCCTTTTCACAGGCACGGAGTCGAAATCATCCTCCGACGGACAAGGTTCATAACTGCTAGAACCGGGAGAGAAAGAACGAGACCGTTCGTTGCGGTTCCATCTCCTCTTAGTAGGTTTTGAAGCTTCAAACTTCCATTTACGTCTGGACGAATTCGGAGAAGAAAACAACACATCCGACACGTCTTTCCCATGACGGTCAAGAGCAGCCTGGGAATCGACAACAGGACTGTCTGAGGCGAAGGCTGACCGAGGGTACGTACCTCTCACCCCCTTTCGGTCATCGACGTACCTCCTCCCTTGGTCCTGGGAGCTTGGTAGAGGTCTAGGCCTAGGGGTATGACAGATTCGGTCAGTCGCCACCTCCACTGCACTAACAAAAGTACTTTCACTTTCCTTACCTTTAAAGGCCTCCAGTTGTTCTTTAATGGCCTTCAACTCGGCCGCCAGGCTAGCGTACCGAGGGTCATCCGTAGATACGGAACCTGTAGGAGGTGCAGGAGTTACTACCTCAAGGGAAGGATCAACTTCCAAAGAGGAATCAATTATAGGTTCAATAGATAAATCTACGCTAAGTTCGTCTTCCTTACCACTAACAGACTTAGACTTAGACCTAGAAGCTCTCCTAACTCTATCGAGCTCTAGCTTACGCACATAGCGCTTCATAATTAACCAATCTTTCTCATCCAAAACCTTACATTCCCCGCACCTATTATCAAGGGCACAAACAAAACCCCTACAATTAGAACTAACAGTGTGAGGGTCTACCGCCATTTTCGGTAGTCTCCCCTTATATTCCTCATTCGCACAGATACGGTAATGACTCTTTTCACTCATAATGAAAAACAGCAAAAAAGCTAAGAGAAAACAAAATACACAATCGCCAAAACCCCAAATCAGAGTACTTCACCAAAAAAGCAGACTGGTACACCGAGCAGGGAAAGCGAAGAAAAACTCTTAATGACGGACCAACGTTTTGTCGATCCGGCCGGCAGAGATGAACTGAAGAACAGAAAACGGGAATGATTCCTCCTACCACCCTTTAACGGGTGTTACCACCCAACCACCACAAGGCGGTTGCCTAGTTTAGAAAAATTCTGCCGAAATAGAGATAATTAGCTATGTATATATAACTGCCAGGTAAGTTCTATTCATAAAACTAAAATTTACACTTAAGAGAAGTAAATTATGCATAGAAGATCAATCATCCACAAGTGGTAGAGCAAAATCTACTGAAGAAAACCAAAGGAGATATCTAGGCTGTAGCAACAAGAAAGATTGGGAACAGGATGCTGCTATGAAACTATGTTCTTTCTTACACAAACTAGTCATTTTAATGAGGCTACCCAAGTTTCAAATAATACCATCATATCTGGGGTGTTTTCCTTTCTCAGTTACCAAATCTGTCCTATCAAAGGCTTTCATTAAATCAATAGTTACACCTTTGCTTCTTTTCTATACACTGTACAGTACTGTATATGCTTTCCCTTAGCAGAACTAAAACATCTAATATTCAATCTGTGATAATTAACAACCCTCAGACTTATGAGTTCAATCGTTTCTTTCCCATTACGAGTTTCTTATTCCTGTAATATTCCAATTTACCAAAATTTCCCTTGGGCATAGATTTAAAGGCTACTCATGAATAGCAGAGGCAAGGGACAGTGACATTGCCCAAGAGACTGACCATATATACATATGATCAGCGTCCAAGCCCCCTCACCACCCAAGCTAGGACCAAAGAGGGCCAGGCAATGGCTGGTGATGACTCAGCAGATAGATATATGGGCTTTCCCAAACACCCCCATTCTTAGCTTACAAGGATGGTAAGGTTGTGCAACCAAAGAAACTAACGAGTTTGAGCAGGATTCCAACACCCCCAGTCTGGCATTCGCCAGTCAGGAACGTTACCACATATCGACCTTTGCATAAAACTGAAAGGATTTAAACATGAATGGAGGGAGAACTTGCATTGAAATTATCCCTTTCAAGGCCAGTGGGGTCATGTTTTGAAATGTCATAGGTAACAGGTTCTTAAGGGGGGGATCTCTTAATAAATCTGGAGGAATCTTCAAGATTGTGTTGGGTAACAGTATTAGTCAAAAGTAGCACTTGTCTTTTGCCGAGGACAACAGAAAGTATTGAGGAAATTGGATGTGCTTTTCTAATCCTGAGTTATCTCATGGATCTTTCTGACTAAGCCAATTACTTATTGGAATAGGATAATGGTGAGAACAGATCTTGGGAAACGTGAAAATTAAATACAGTACAAAGAGCAATACAGCCGATGGGTGAAATGACTCCACTCTGCAACGCGCATAAAATGTTAATCACCAATAAAACAAGCATCCTTGAAATCTGCATTTAGAAAAAAGTCCTTGATATTAAACCTACAGTATACAGTATATTATATGAGTATGGTGTAGCGTGAAAATCCTTGCACATGATTCTATTAGAGAAACTTAGATGATCTGTCTCTCTCGCCAGAGGGGATTTTTCCAGGTTACTGTCCCAAAAGAGCAAAAATCTATTATGTAAGAGGTTAAAGGTGTCTGGTTCCAGTTCCAGTTCCATCAAAATAGATGCTCACCAGAATGTCAGCCAGCAGTGGGTTCCCCAGTAACCAGCTTAAACTCACGGTCCCGGGCGGGGATCGATCTGCTGCCATGCGAAAGCTAGGCAAACACGTTCCCACTGTACTATGATGAATGTTTATCAAACTGCAAACACAAACCTACCAAAAGCTCTTTCAAAGTTAAAAAGGGGTTAACTACCCCTCTACAAAACGTACTTTGGATATAAATCGAAATGTAGTTCTTAAATTAAAACTGGAATAGACAACCATTTTCATTTTCCTTCTAAATGATAAAAGCAGAAGTATAACCTTCATTATTATGAATAACAGCAGCTTCTCTGTTGACTTCAACCTTTCAAAAGTGAAAATGAAATCACCGATAAACAACTAGAAAAATACAGATGATGAACTTATCAAATCAATTTAAGAGGGCTCTGTATGCATTCTTTTATTATCATTACTACTTGCTAAGCTACAACCATAGTTGGAAAAGCAGGATACTATAAGCATAGGGGCTCCAACAGAAAAAATAGCTCAGTGAGGAAAGGAAACAAAGAAAAATAAAATAATCCAAGAAAAGCAACAAGAATAGAATAAATATTTCCCAAATAAACCATAAAAACTTTAACAAAACAAGAGGAAGAGAAACAAGATAGAACAGTGTGCCCAAGTGTACCCTCAAGCAAGAGAACTCTAACCCAAAAGACAGTGGAAGACCATGGTACAGAGGCTATGGCACTACCCAAGATTAGAGATCAATGGTTGGATTTTGGAGTGTCCTTCTCCTAGAAGAGCTACTTACCATAGCTAGTCTCTTCTACCCTTACAAAGAGAAAAGTGGCCACTGAACACTTACAGTGATGTAAGAAGAATTGTTTGGTAATCTCAGTGTTGTCAGGTGTATGAGGACAGAGGAGAATGTGTAAAGAATAGGCCAGACTATTCAGTGTGTGTGTAGGAAAAGGGAAAATGAACCGTAAACAGAGAGAAGGATTCAATGTAGTACTGTCTGGCCAGTCAAAAGACCCCATAAGTCTCTGGCAGTAGTATCTCAACGGGTTGCTGGTGCCCTGGCCAACCTACTACCTACTACCTGTACTTATTCAACGCCACCTAGTAGCAAGTATATGGAACTTTTTAAAACTAGTTATGACCTTATCAGACCAGAAGTTAACACACAAAACCTGATATGATATGAAGATTTTTTCCTATTTTTCTTAAATTAGAAATCAAAGATAAAAAAGGATTACATAAACTGCTAATAAACTAAACTATAGAACTGGTAAGGTCCACATATTGGAAAGACCAAAATTAAATGACAGCTTTTCAAGCCGACTGTTATAATAAGCAGTTTAATGCAGTAATAAAGAAAAACATAATAAAAATATAATTCTAATTTCTTAAAAGTTTCACCCATCATCCTTACAGATTCTTATGAAAGAAATATATTTTCAAAATGTAGTAACCCATCAAAATATAATTTTTCCCAAGAACAGAGAATTGCAAGCACGTTACCTGCGGGTTTTGCATTATCCGGGTCAAAAGGTTTCGACATCGTTTGCTTCTGGGGTACGGCTGGATTGATAAGGGTCTGGGGAAACTCTGTGGGTCTGCGATAAAAATCACCCGTATCTATAGGTCGTTCTTTTTCCTCAAAGGACTTCTGCCAAAATGGCGTGTCTCGGTCCCGCAGGTTGGAGAAGAATTGATAATCGTCCAGACCGGCCATAATGAGATGGTATTGGCGTGCTCTCCTTTGGGGTACCTCATGAATCTAACAATATATCCAATGCATGGCTTCCTGGCTATGCCTGAAATGAAAACAAAAAGTGTCATTAAGAAACAATGAAATAACAATTAACTAATAAGGGACTAATTTTAGTTCTTTTTGGCCAATGGTGGTCAATGCACATAGTGAATCACGTTTTGCTTGCCATAACATAACAGTAATGAGATAAATGTTAAAATGTAAACGCAGCTACCTATTACAGAGAAAAAAATAACAGAAGTAAGTGATAAATTACATAATCAAAAGAACGTCAAAATACTATTTAACATGGCTAACGCACATAGAAAAATCAAAAATTGTAAGTAATTTTTATTTTTCCTAACATACTTACCGAGAATTACTTTCTTAGGAGTTACCTGTAATCTCCTCTCTACCGACCAGAGTTTTGTGTAGCATACCCTAAAACCCATTTTATATGGAGGGCTATCTCGGGCGTAAGAGAACGTGCCCCGAGGGTAGCTTTTGCGCTAGGTCGAGGTCCGCCTGGGTCGTGACCGTCAGTAAGTTCTTCGGATATTGCACCATCCTCGCAAGGGCAGAGAGGCACTCGGGGAAGGAAGGGAGGGCCATTACCCGAAAGTAGTTCTCAGTAAGTATGTTAGGAAAAATAAAAATTACTTAAAATTTTTGATTTGTTCCAACACGAATACTTACCTCGAACTACTTTCTTAGGAGACTTACACTTTAGGAGGCGGGAGTGCCTTTCTGACTTTCAGACCCAGTAAGCGGAAGCCAAGAGGCCTAGGTATAAACGAAAAATACTAGGAAAACGGACGATAGGGTAACTACACAAAGAGCTCACGTTAGTGTCTAAGTACTCACCCTTTGAAAAACTTCTTCTGATGTTGAATCCAGTAACGTAGTTGAGGAGAAACGTGTTATCCAATGGTTACAAGAGGGTTCTCTCCGATAAGGATAGGGAAAAACGGGGAATAGGGTGAAAGGAAATGAACCTGTGTCTCCCGGTTTGCTATCCACGATTGATCCTGGGGCTTTTACCGTTAAACCACTTGGAGAGCGGAGATGACTGTTCCAATGGAGAACCCGTCTAAGGACTTCCTCGAGTAGTCCTTGAGGTAATGGGCAGTGAAGGTTGACTGGTTAGACCAGGTACCTGCTCGAAGAATCTGACCCACTGCCATGTTTTTCTCAAAGGCTAAGGACGTACTCAGACCCCTGATGTCATGGGGTTTGGGGACGCCTGGCAAGGCCAGAGCTTCTTCCCTGTAGGCCCTGGCAATAACCTGTCTCAACCAGAAGGAAATGGTGTTCTTGGATACCTGTTTCTTAGTAACGCCCGTGGAGACGAAAAGGCCCTTGATGCCTGGCCGGAGATGAGCTGTCCTTTCAAGGTATTTTCTAACGGCACGGACCGGGCATAATTTCAAATCCTCAGCCTTCCCCGTCCTAGGTATGGCTGGCAGAGCGAAACCTTCGAATTTAGGGTCCCAGACGGCTGGATTCTGGGTCTTTGCCACAAAAGAGGGAACGAACTTGAAAGATATTTCCTTCCACCCCCTCGAATGAGAGACATCATAAGACAGCCCATGGATCTCCCCTACTCTTTTAGCGGAAGCCAAGGCCAGCAAAAAGACTGTCTTGAGAGTGAGATCCCTGTCTACGATATCTTTCATTGGTTCGAAGGGGGGGCCACTTAACATCTTCAGGACCCTCGCTAAGTCCCGATGAGGCACCCTAACTGCCTGTGGGGGGCAGGACTGCTCGAAGCTTCTTACAAGCATCGAGAAGTGCCTAGAGGAACCCAGATCGATGCTCTTCAGGAGGAAGACTTGACCCAAGGCGGCTCGTACTCCTTTTATGGCTGGGATAGACATTCCTATTTTGTCCCTGAGATATACCAGAAAATCCGCTATGTCTGGGACTGAGGCTTTGAGGAGTTTAATGTGCTTCGAAGCGCACCACTTCGTGAAGGAGGCCCACTTAGCTTGGTAGACCGCTGCCAACGACCTTCTCAGGTATAGTGACATCCTCTTAGCAGTAGCTGATGAATACCCCTCCTTCTTCAGGAGTCGCTCGATAGTCTCCAGGCGTGAAGACGCAGAGACTGTGGGTTGTCGTGAAATCTGAGAAAATGAGGTTGTTGTAGAAGGTCTGCCCTGTCGGGGAGTGGCCACAGAGGTTGACTCGTCAGGTCTTTTAGGTCTGCGAACCACTCTCTCTCCAGCCACCAGGGCGCTACCAAAGTCATCCTTAAGTTCTGGGCAGTCCTTACTCTGTTGAGTACCTGCCTTATCAACGTGAAGGGGGGAAAAGCATACACGTCTAGGTTGTCCCACCTGTGCTGAAAGGCATCCTCCAAGGCTGCCTTCGGGTCTGGGACAGGAGAACAATACACGGGAAGTTGCGGGTTCAGTTTGGTTGCAAAGAGGTCCAACACCGGGGAACCCCAACGTTGGATGATGAGCTTGGCTACTTCTGGAAGGAGGGACCATTCTGTCCCTACTATTTGGCCCATCCTGCTGAGACCGTCGGCCAGCACGTTCTTTTTCCCGGGGATGAACCTTGCTAACAACAAAACTTGGTTCGTTTCTGCCCAATCTAGAATCTCTAGGGCGAGATCGCACAATTCCCTTGACTTCAAACCTCCTTGTTTCTTTATGTACGCTACCACTGTGGCGTTGTCGCACATCAACGCCACAGTGTTTCCCCTTAGTAGATCTACGAAGTGTAGGCAAGCTTACTGGACTGCCTTCAACTCTAGGACATTGATGTGTAGGTTCTTTTCCCCGTCCATCCAGGTTCCTGTCGCTGTCTCGTCGAGGAGATGGGCTTCCCATCCGTGGTTGGAGGCGTCTGTGAACAGAAGTAACTCGGGAGGGTCGTTCGCGAAGGGCATCCCCTTGAGCGAGTTCGATCGGCAATGCCACCATTCCAGGGAGGGCATTGTGTTTGGTAGGACTGGGATTAGTTCTTGTTGCGAGTCCAGTTGGCACCAGAGGTTCTTCAGGTTCCATTGGACGGCTCTGAGCCTGATTCTCCCCTGGGGAACCAGTTTCTCCAACGACACCAGATGCCCTATTAGTGTTTGCCAGTCCTTCGCTATCCTGGGCTGCCCCGACAGGAACGGACGAAGGATCTCCCTCAGATTGCTTATTCTGTCTTCTGAAGGAAATGCTTTTCCCAGAAGGGTATCTAGTGTCATCCCCAAATAGGTCATTCTGGTGGAGGGGGATAGGTTCGATTTTTCCGGGTTGATCACGATACCCAGATCCTTGCAAAACTGGAGAAGTTTCATCCCTTGCTCTTCCAAGACGTCCTTCGAGGAGGAAAGAAGCAACCAGTCGTCCAGGTACCGGATGAGGCGAATGCCTCGTTCGTGAGCCCACACTGAGACTGTCGTGAAGACTCTCGTGAATACCTGGGGCGCTGTTGACAGTCCGAAGCAAAGGGTCTTGAATTGCAGGATCTGGGAACCCCATTTCACCCGGAGAAACTTTCGACTCGAGGGGTGGACCGGAATTTGGAAGTAAGCTACCTTGAGGTCTATGGTCATCATGTAATCTTTCTCTCTCAAGGACAGCATGACTGACTTCCGGGTGTCCATTTTGAAGTCTATCATCCTTATGAATTTGTTGAGGGCCGACAGATCTATAACCGGCCTCCACCCCCCTGTCGCTTTTTCCACCAGGAACAGACGACTGTAGAAACCTGGACCTGGGTGTAGGATCTCCTCCATGGCACCCTTCTCCAACATGGAGGACACCTCCTCTTGAAGGGCGGCTCTCTTCAATGGATCCTTGGGAACCAGCCACTCCGACCGGCTGGCCGGAATTAGAGGGGGGGGGTTCCGCTAAGAACGGAAGCCTGTAGCCCTCCTTCAATACGGACACTGTCCAGGGCTCTGCTCCGTGAGCTTTCCATGCTTGCCAATATAGTCTGAGGCATCCCCCACCCTGAGGCTTGGGCAGGGATAGGGGGCCTCTCACTCTATCTCCTCATGGAGGAGTGGCCTGAACGGCCTCTCCTGGAGGAAGAATAACTTGTTCTAAAGGAGGCTGCAGCTGCTGGGGCTCCTCTACGGGGGGGCTGAGGCGCTGAGGCCCAGGAGGAAGAAGGAGCTTCTCGCTTCGCCATGCTAGGCGAGGCCTGAGACGTCGCGGCACTGTCTGAGACTGACCTCTTGTAGGGCGGTCTCCTTACTGGCGTAGGCCTGGGCGTGTTTAAGTCTTTCCATTTGGACACTTTCTCCATGATAGTTTCTAAGTCATTTAAGGGGAACAAGGAGTCACCCCACAAAGGAAGGCTCCTCATGGCCCTCGCTTCTCTGTCTGGGACCTTTCGGGACACCTTTGCCAGGACGGTGTCTCTCTTGCGAAGCACCCAATTCGCGGTCAGGGCGAGGGACTGGTAAGTCAGGAACTTAAGCGTCTTGCCACCGGAGGTGATAAGTTCCCTCAGGAGGCTTTGCTGTTCCGGGTCTGTGGGGTCAAAGGTAGCTTGCACCCCTACTAAGGTGGAAGCCCACCAGTCTAGCCAAGAGGAGACGTGTACCAGGTCCCTAGACATTTCCTCCATCATCGCAGCCTCCGATAGAGAAAAACAGACTGGGGCTGAAGAGACTCTGTCTTCCGAAACGCCCTGTCCCAGAATGTCGAGAGAAGGTTCTACTTTGCAGGCTCCCGGCCGTCGTCCTTCTGGTACATAGACCTTGCTCTGCGATTTGAGCCCCTGGAGTAACTTAGAAGAGCTCTGAGTCTTGGGGGCTTCAGCATTACCTGCCACCACTCTATCCACGTGCTCCTGTCCCAGGACGAGATCCCGGGCTACAGGAAGGGCCAGGGAGGTTTTTGGCTGGGCAGGGGCCTGCATCAGTCGGATAAGGCTGGACCTCCAAAGTCTTCGTCGGTAGCTGCCGGTTCCTCAATCTTGTGATGCCTCCTGATTAGGCCAATCACTCTTCTATAGGCCGAGTCCTCCGTCGGGGAGTCCTCTCTACCGTCGACCGAAGCTTCGGCTTGAGCCCGGGGAGCCGGGTCACCGGGCACCCCCACCGGGCGCCTTGGTCCTGGTACAACAGGAACTCCCCTACATAGGTACTGGTCCTCCCCGCCGGAGGTCTCCGCACCAGGGGCGGTGGTTAGGACAGGCATCGCCGAACCGGCGAGGACTAGCGTCCGATCCAGTTCCCTGGAGGACGAGGACGCAGTTCCCATGGGCTGAACCGACAGCGGGAACCATTCCTTAAAGTCCGAGGGCCGCACCTGCTGGGCTGGTTCGGCCAGCCTGCCCGTAAGGAAGCGCTGTTCCCCCCGCTGGGGGGGTGAACCGGCGGCTTCGCGGTCTTACGCCTTCCTGCCGAGTCCTTCTCGCTTTTCTCCCTGCGAGGGTCATAACTATGCTTGGAGGGAGGTCTCCTTGGCGAGAACTCCCTGGACCGCCGGTCCGGGGAACACTGAAGCTCCGACTCACGGGGTACGAAAACCCAATCGCCATCGGGTGACCTACTCCTCCTATGTTTCCTTCGTGGAGAACGGGAGCGCCTCCTGCTGTACCTGGAACGTGACCTTGAGCGGGAACGCCTGCTCCTGGACCGCTCTCTCCGACGCCGATGTCTTCTTCTGGCTTCTTCACCCGACGAGAAAGACTCCTCCGAAGAGCCTGACGTCACTGTACCTACCGTACGGCGGTCGGGAGCGGGGACCGCGGGGGACTTCGCGGCTCGTTGTGTACCCGAGGTAGAGGGTTGCAGGAAGGCTTCAGGGACTTCCGTGAGAGGGGTTGGAAACGTGGGTTGGCGCCCAACACTAGGGAACCAGGAATCCAGGCCCTCTTCCATCCGCATAGGGGACCTACCTGGTGTCTTAGGCAGCTTCCAACCGAAGGCATCACTCCCTGCGGAACCTAACTTACCCTGGTTATCGCCGCCTGCCGAAGAACTTGAAACACAGGCCCACGAAGGGGGCGAAGACACAGAAATAACATTGCTACCCCACTAGGGATCATCGGAGGAAACGTGCCCCCCAAGGACAAGGGCCGAATCTCCAGAGCTCCCTGACACAGCACTACCGGGCTCCTCGCTAGCCCGAGAAGGACCCGCAACCCCCACTTCACATTCACCAGACTCCTGGGGAAGAACGCTCGGTTCTTTCCCCACGATGGACTTACCTCGTCCCCTACTCTGGGTAGGGGAAGGAGAGACAGAAGCCCCGTCGGACCGTTCACTGGGCAACGGTAGCGGCGAAGAAACACTTGCTTTCCTGGGTGAACGCTTCGACGCTTTCCTCTTTTTCGTGCCGTAACGCACCCACTGAATATCACTCCAACCAACACACTCGAGGCACGTATCCGACGATGAACAAACTTTGCCCCTACAGGAAGAGCAATTGGGAGTGAGGGTCCACTTCAGGTTTGGAGAGGAACGCTCCACACGATTTTCCGGCTCTAGGCCCAGGACAACGGCGGATCTGCTCCATAACGCACAAACACGAGACACAGGAACGCAGGGAATCAAAGGAATACACTTGGGAAGCACAAGGAAGGGTAGTGAACACACAGGAACACAAGGGATGAGCACAAGTTACCACGCGGTAAACACGTGGGACACACGCGGCGCCCATAAAGGGGCGAGAGAGAACGAGAGCGACGTGTTGACACGTCGCGACCAGAGAACTTACTGACGGTCACGACCAGAGAACTTACTGACGGTCACGACCCACTCGGACCTCGACCGAGCGCAAAAGCTACCCTCGGGGCACGTTCTCTTACGCCCGAGATAGCCCTCCATAGAAAACGGGTTTTAGGGTATCCTACACAAAACTCTGGTCGGTAGAGAGGAGATTACAGCTAACTCCTAAGAAAGTAGTTCGAGGTAAGTATTCGTGTTGGAACAAACATGTTTTGCTTGTCAGAACATAGGAACAATGAAATAATATTAAATAGTGAGCGAAGCAAGATACAGCTATGGCGGAACAAAGACCATTAGATAATTAGCGAGACAGTATTTTGGCATAACAACATACAGGTAAATACACTCAACTAAGGAAGTATTCTTAGTACGATGACCACGGCTATCGGATTGAAAATCCTGTTTTGTGTTTTCTATGCACCAGGAAGCGCTGTCCTATGTTAGGTTGTGTTTTATCATCATTACTGGGTTTTGATTAAATTAATTACTTTTTTTTTATGATGACTGGTGAACACAAGAAAATTTAAATAAGTTTATTTAAATATATACTTAGACTGATATACGGTATATTTCAAGGTGTTTTAAACATTATTGGGGCAAACTCATAGTTTTCCAGTTATGGCAGTCAACCCATCAAAACTTAAACACTATGGATTTTCTCTAGAAATCATTATTAAAACCATTTGAAACACGGCAAAATACAATGAATAATAATCTTGAAGCTGTTTAATGCACTATTGTATAAGTTGGAGCCTTTTAAAAGGGAAACAAACACAAGAGCAAAACCTAACCTAACCCTAGACCCACATACTTAAAGGTTTAAAGGCCGTCCATGAATGGCAAAGGCAAGGGACAGTGACATTGCCCTATCGAGCAGAACAATGACCTAGAGACTGTCCACACATACATATGATCACCGCTCGAGCCCCCTCTCCACCCAAGCTAGGACCAAGGAGGACCAGGCAATAGCTGCTAGTGACTCAGCAGATTGACCTATAGGCTCCCCCAAACCCCCCATTCCTTAGCTCACAACGATGGTGAGGTTGCAGCGACCAAAGGAACTAATAAGTTTGACGGGACTGAAACCCCAGTCTAGTATTCACCAGTCAGGGATGTTACCACATCGGCCATCACAACCTACTTATCAAACGGGGGCTACGCCCCTTTGTGACCACACTCAGGCTGCCGTATTCTTAGCTTACCTTAAGACTAAGTCTCAACTCTTGTGTTTCCTTCCCAACCGGCTTCACTACTGACATGGTAACACTATATCTTATTTTGTAAATCGTAAAACTAACTTTACATTATAATATTTCTGGCCAAAATAAACAACTTCTCCATAAAGAAAATCAATTTTACAAATAATAAGATGTTTACACCTGTCCCTACAAACACATTCACACTTGTTTAGTTTCTATATAACAAATACATCACAGAAAGTCAGGGGGTACTAATGTAAAATCTGTAAGTAAACCAGTTAGCTAATAATACTATGATCTAGTGGGAAGGAAGGAGCTGTGGCCCGTGGCTGAGGTACTATCCGTTGTATGGATGCAGATCAAACAAAACTTGGGAAAATTTAGGGGGTGTATGTATGATAGCGGTATTAGCGGCCACCTGTTTGTATTATTATGTCTAACTTAGAATACGACAGTGTAAGGGGGGGGGGGTCACAGAGGGGCGTTACACCCCCCCACTTGTTAAGTAGGTAAGGACACGGCTTGTAGGTTAGGGGGGAAAATTTAGGTTAGTTGGTGTCCACTTTAAATCAATAGAGTCCTTTCAATACACGTCATCAAACTTCCGGTCCGCCATCTTGGAGGGCATACAAAGACACGTTCAGTGAATAGCTATGGTTGAACTGTTGAATATTTAGCCATTTCATCACATTCACACAATGCCCAGTTTTTGCGCTATTACTGGCTGTGGGAATCGAGGACGAAGAGATGACAAGAGTTTCTACTGCATACCGGCTGTTATTCAGAATCAGGACAAAGATACAGAAGAATTATCCAAGCGCAGACGTGACTTGTGGTTGACCAGAATATCACGGGCTGATCTACGTGAATCCTCACTACCCTACGCAGGTATTTGTTCTAATCATTTCATATCAGGTCAGTCTCGGCTAGGCCCTAAAAGTATCATTATTCCTGTGTAAACATGCTATATCCGATCGCATGGGTGACTTCACAAGTATCATCGTCAGTTCAGTGTGTAGTGTGTGTGGGGGAGGGGGCATCTCAATTTTTAAACATCAAAAGGGGCATCTCAGATTTTCAAAACAAAAATTAAAAGCGCCCATATTGGCTATATTAACAAAGGCTACTTACCTAGGTCTCTATTTCGTCAAGGTGCTCATGCCTATATATAATTAAGTGTATATTTATATTTATTTTAATTTGTGTATTAAATTGTGCAGACATACAGGCCTATGTGATGAATAAACATTGATTATAAATAATAATAATATCTGAAAGCTGGTTTAACCCGAAGGGGTCTTCAGCTTATATATGCAACATCGAAGAAATAATTAAACTTGCGCATTTAATTGCAAGGAGGCAAAACGATCATCCAAGAGCATTACAATAGAGTTTGCCCATCATGTGTTTATATGTATATAAGAAATTATAGCATTTGTAACCAAACACAAACACAATGGTTAGACATGAACTGATAAAGATTTGACATTATAATGCAAAACTTTTACATACATTTTGACAATCAAAAATTATAATACACAAGGTTTGGCTAAATGATCAATATTAGCTTTATAATCATAAACACTCTCTTCATTGGCCCAGTGTTTATCTAATTTTGGACTTAAAAGCATTAAAGGGAAAAACAACGAATTCTGGAAGCAGATTATTCAATGGAAATGTATGCCCACTCATGTTCTGGGTTGGCCGACAGTACCAAGTAGTTCACCATATCAATGTATGAAATACTGGGAAAATCCTCAATATTTTGACTGAATGAATTCTGCATCTGGTATGGATCTAGGCCATCAATTAGATCGAGTTTCTGCTTGTAAAAACGCTTATCATCACCCGACAATTGTTTGACAAAATCGCTCTCATTGTCCATATTCGCTGTAGCAGCTGCCATGTTTTCGCTTTGTATGTCCTCCAGCATGGCAGCCAGCGATTCCAAGTGACGTCATTGAAAGGACTCTATATGTGAGGAACTGTCCGCTGATATACAAAGGGTCCCGGCAGAGTAAGTGGGGTTGCAGGGGGCCGTCAAGTAGGTAAGGACACGGCTTGTAGATTGTTAGGTTGTGTTTTTGTGTAGAGGTTTTGCAGGAAAACGGTCTAGAAGATGAGAAGAAAATTCCTATCTTCTATGCATGCAGGAAGAACTGACCGCTGATATACAAACGCTTAAAATTTTGAGTGGTAGGCTGAAAAGAAAATGTCATTACCTTGGTTATCAATTGATTTAGTTTTCTGGTAGCCTTACATTCGTGGTTATTAGTAAGTCATGATAATAGGGTTAAAATAAGATTCTAGTCTACAAACACTGATTTACACTGGTTAAAATCATTTTGTGGTTCTTACGGCAATGTAAACTAAGGCTAACATACCTTGGAGTAGCCTAGTACAGTATCCCCGGTCTTACCCTAAACTCGTGCAATTCGTACAGCCCAAGTTCGTACAATTTTGAAAAAGTATAAAGAAGTGATTCATTCGCTAACTTACCTGGATTTGTATTAAGTGTGATCTTAAAGTGTGCCGAAAGTCAATTGCGTTTTGTGATGATGGCGTGACACGCAAATGCAGACGACAATGTAAACATTGCAAATCAGCTGATGAGGAGAATTCGTACGCTTAATCACATGCCGTTGGGTGGCGTTTTCATCTTTTAAGTATTATCTCTTTATGATTCCAAACAAATACAATAATTACGTTATTATGATTTAGTGAGAAATATATTAGATAATTTATGATTTAAATAAAAACCTGTAATACTCTTCTAATTTATAGTTTAAGCCTGTATGAGAAATATTTTGTCAGAATTATATTGTAAACATCACTATTAATGCGCGTGTTGGTAGAATTATCACCTTTAACGTAATATCTCTATGATTACAGAGAACGTCAATTATTACACGATTATACTTTATTGAGAAATATATTTTGTGACTTATGATTATAATATAAACCTGGAAACGTCTTTTATTTGGGGTTTAACTCTGCATAACAAATGTAGTGGGAATCAAATTGTGAGCATTCAATTTTTCTGTTTGACCTTGAGAGAAATATTCAACAAAATTGAACCCTCATGTTGTACGAATGGGTATCTCATTAAACATTTCTTTTAAACCCATGATGCAATTTGTCGTCCACATTTGGTAGAAACTACGGCAAAAGTTTTATATAATGGGACATCATTCGGAGCAACATTAATACGAGAATCTATTGGGAAGTGCCATAGCCTCTGTACCATGGTCTTCCACTATCCTGGGTTAGAGTTCTCTTGCTTGAGGGTAAAGTTACTCAGGCACACAATTCTATCTAATTTCTCTTCCTCATGTTTTGTTAAAATTTTTATAGTTTACATAGGAGATATTCATTTTAATATTCTTGAAATATTTATTTTTTCCTTGTTTCCATTCCTCACTGAGCTATTGTCCCTGTTGGAGCCCCTGGGCTTATAGCATCTTGCTTTTCCAACTAGGGTTGTAGCTTAGCAATTAATAATAATAATGATAATAGAGTAGCAAAAAATGAAAAATAATGTGTAATAAACGAGCTGAAAAGCAAAGGAATTATGGTAAAAATAGAAATGAAAGTAAAAAGAAGATTGTTGAAGATTTAAGATAGGTGAGTACGAAAATGAAAGAAACTATTTGAAATAAAATAAAAAATAATATATAATCAAACGGGAAATGAAAGGGGTGGTTGCAAGGATAATGTTGATACATTTAGCAGAATTTATAAAGCAAAGCCTCTATAATGACTGATATAACAATGGATATATATCATTGAAAAGAATGTCTAGGTATCCTCAAATAAACTAGTTTTTTTATTATTAGATTCTTGAAAGTAATAATTTGAATAGGCTACAGACTGTAAATTAAGAAATTATTGATATTAATAGATAAAATTGCTAATACAATAAAAAGATAAGGAAATATTGATAAACAACTCAATCAAAATAAAATACTTTTGCTAATGGCAAGAACAACTAAATTAGAGCCGTTACATATCCTACTAGCGTTGTTTACTACTACTGCCAAGTGTCAATTAAAAAGTTATTTACAAAAATATTTTTTTTGTCACTTTTTTGTGACAAATACTTGGGAAATAAACTAACTGAAGGACAGCTAAATATGTCAGATAGGTGTTGCAGCTCAGAAATAAGTAATGCTGTGAGGTTGGAAGGTAATAAATAGTATTAAACTGATAATTGCAAGCATTTGTTAGAAAAGTATGATGTAAACTTAACATCGACATTGGTGAATATATGCAACTGAAGATATGTTAGAGGAATAATGTCCTAATTTAAGCTAAGGCTGTTATAATATGGCTAAGGATATAGCAGCTTAGGCTAGTTCGTCCCCTATGTCTTGGCCTTGTCTACTTCAAACGATTTCTTGGATAGATTTGCTTAAGCAAGGGCGGGTTGCTAAGTAGCTTGTGTTATCTGTCAAAAGTCCTAAATGATATTACCCAAAATTATCCACTGCAGTGCGGCCTCAGTTCCAGGCCATAAGGGGTTACTGAAGTCGCCAGAGTAATCACTTGCCGGTGTGATGGTCTAAACGATCCCCGGTCTCAGAATTCTCCTTGCTAATCTGCGTATGCGCGAACATTACCGTTTGCTAGTGCATACAAGGTTGATGTTTTATTTTCCTGTAATGTTAGCGTGCGCAGCTCAACATTACTGCTTGCCAGTACATACGAGCTTGATGTTTTATTTTCATGCGAGCGAAGCGAGCTAATGGCGGAAAAGAACCATTATACAATGTCAAGGAGAATTCTGAGATCAGGGGATCGTTCAGACCGTCACACCGGCAAAAGCTTAGTTATTCTTACCAGTGGGAGAGCACTTGTCAGCGTGGAACGTAGACAGTTATTAGGAAGTCTGGAGCCTTTGTATATCAGCGGCCGGTTCCTCCAGCGAGCATAAAGTATGGACACCAGCTAAACTAAACTTCCCCCTCCTATCCTAACCTACAAGCCATGTCCTTACCTACTTACCTAACGGGGGGCTAACGTCCCCCTGCGACCACCCCCTTACACTGCTGTATTCTTAGTCAGTCGTCATCATACATGTGGGTGGCAGCTATCATACATACACCTCGGAAGTCTTTTCATTATCTGGAAGGAATTGGGGTAAGATTGCAGAAGTAGCCAACAACTCCATCAGAGAAATTATGTGTTTTTGGTGTATTTTTACATGTTTTGAATGAATTAAAGAATGATGTCTCCCTGAAATCTATCTATTACTGGCCCTAGGTGCTAACCTATTGAGGAAGATTGACACCCCAATCTACCTGACTAAGCACATCATATTATCAATCAGATAGAGAGTGAAGCACAGGGGTACATCATAACCTAACCTATCCTAGGGCTGGTACCCAATCTATCCTAAATCAAACCATTGTTCTCTAGTCTTAGGTAGTGCCATAGCCTCTGTACCATGGTCTTACACTGTCTTGGGTTAGAGTTCTCTTGCCTGAGGGTACACTCGGGCATACTATTCTATCTTATTTCTCTTTCTCTTGTTTTTGTTAGTTTTAATAGGTTATTCAAGAAATATTTATTTTAATGTTACTATTCTTAAGATATTTTATTTTTCCTCGTTTCCTTTCCACACTGGGCTATTTTTTCTGTTGGGCTTATAGCATCTTGCTTTTCCACCTAGGGTTGTAGCTTAGCAAGTAATGAAAATAATAATGGTAACTGAATCTTGTTTCGCCATAAAAAGTAAAAACTTGTGCTTTATTATTAAAGTAATGTGAAATTTCATTATATTCAACTGGATATGTCAGTATAGCCACTGAATCTCGACAATAAAGTAATCATTCATATTCCAATAACCAAGACTCCAAAACTTGAAGTATTTCCAGGACGGGAGATTCTGCTTTGTTTAATTTTGGATTGTATACTCACCTCTATAGTAAAAAAAAAAATATATACGACTTGTTCAAAACAAGAGATTGTGTGTATGGAAGCATTAAAATATTTTTTTTATTTTTTTCTGATAACTTCATTTATATTTTTACAATTTAGTTTACAGTATATCATTAGACAAAAATAATATATAACCGTGAAAATAAATGAGCTCTCAATATATGAGGAAAATCTATCCAATAAATTTCAATGAGAAATTTTCCCAGGGTCTTTGAAATTAATTTATCTTGCTTCATTAGACATTTGCCAATAAATGATGCTGTTTATTTACTATATGTTAATTAATATGATGATCGTATTTTCAGATTTCAAGAGTACAAGGGTTATAATTCAAGAGTGCAGCAGTGAAGCATTTCTGAAAATGATATCTACCGGCAAAATGTATGCCACCTTAGCAGTACCAGCCAAACTCGGCTGAATCCCTCATCAGGCTGGGGGGAGCAAAGAGAGGAAGGATCCTCTTTTGTTCCTTGTTTGATGTCAGCTACCCCCCATAATTGGGGGAAGTGCCTTGGCAAACAGATAGAATAGAAAAAGTATGCGAGGCATGAAAGGACAAATACCAATTACAGAAAAACTATACGATTCCTCATTCTCATGACAAGACATAGCGATCAAGATGAATGAGGAGGAGGGCATCCATCAAATTGGAAAAAGAAATACTTTCCAAAAGATCCTCAATGTTCTCGATTGCGAAAGAGGAGACGAAGGCAAGCCACATGCTTGTCACATTTGTGGAAGAAGCTTCACTCTCAAGGCTTTCCTAAAGACACATTTACTGAAGCACGCTCCAGCCGTCCCATATGATTGCCCTGTGTGTGGAAGAGTTTTTGGAATGAAGTGTCATTTTATAAACCACATAAAAAACCATCAAAATGAAGTTATGTTTGGCGACTCGGATGACAGCGATAGCTTAAGTGTAATAGCTACTACCTCACTTGTTCACAACAAAATAAGTGAAGACATTTCTTGTGGTAATAAAAATGTAGCTGTAGGTTTAGAGGAGAATAGAACAGAATGTAAAGGGGACAATTTACCATTTTATACTGTGGAAAATCCTGAAGAATCTGTGGTAGTGGAGGACAGGACTGATTGGACTATGAGTTCAGGTAAATTTTCTAGTAGGAGTGGTCTCTTTGTTTGTTCACTTTGCAAAGATACATTCTCATCAGAAAACTCGCTGAGAATGCACCGTGAGACGATGACACACCAGTGCAGAAAGTGTGAGAAATTTTACGTCTCGTGCCTCAGTCGTAAGCTTCATGAGAAATTCCACGACTTGAGAATCATTTGTGAAGTATGCAACAAGGTATTCACCTCGAAGCAAAGTTTGAGAAAGCACGAATTAGTCCACGCTGGGGAGCAGAAATGTCTGATGTGTAAAATGAGTTTCAAAAATAAGAGAATACTCAGACTGCATGTGAATGAAAAGCACAACGAAAGTAAGGTGGTAAGGTGTAAGGAGTGTGGCCAGGGATTTAAACGAAGCGAGCTAAGTCAGCACAAGCTGGTTCACAGGGGGGAAAAGACTTACCGGTGTGAAGATTGTGGTTCTGCCTTCAATGCATTGTATAAGTTTAAAAATCACTTAAAGTTTCATAAGCATAATAAAGAAAAATGGAAATGTAACATTTGTGGGAGGGAATTAACAACAAAGTACGGATTAGAGACTCACATACTGACACACACGGGCGAGCGAAAATGCACATTATGTGGAGTTAAGCAGTTGAATGAAATCTGTCTGAAAAGACACATTGCAAATGTCCATGAGGGAAAAGCCGTGGACAAAAAGAGCGATAAAAAAGTGCAGTGTTACGTTTGCGGCAATATGTACGTCAAGTGTTACATGGAGACTCATTTGAAAATTCATGCAGGTCAGAGAGATATTCCTTGCCCTCAGTGTGAGAAGAAATTCGTATCCAAAACTAATTTAAGAGAACACCTAAGCAGTCACAGTGTTGCAAAGAATTACCGCTGCGGTGACTGCGGCAAAAGGTTCGTCACCAAAAAGTCTCTTAGGATTCATTTCAGGAAACACACTGGAGAAACGCCTTATAAATGTTCTGTTTGCTCAAAGACTTTTGTCACTTCCTGGACTCTGAAAAACCACCTGAGATTACACGACATTGAAAAAGCGTTTTCTTGTGAGCTCTGTGGGAAAAAGTTCAGTCAGAAGAAGTCCTTATTATCCCACTATGCTGGAGAAGTTCATTCGAAGGAGGAACTGCAGCAGTTAGACTCGGAAACTTTAAATTCTATCGGCAAGAAGTATGTGTGTTCAGTCTGTGGAAGAAATTGCTTTGAGAAGACAAGGTTAACTCTTCACATGAGAACTCACACTGGAGAAAGGCCCTTCAAATGCCGCGACTGCAGCCAAACATTCCGAGCCGAATCAGCTCTCAAGATTCACCAGAAGTTGCACAGGAAAGAGCAGTACGAGTGCAGCATTTGCAAGAGGCCGTTCCTTCGCCAGTCTCAGGCAAAGGTACACGAACTTCTTCACGATGGCCAGAAACCTCACGTGTGTGCTACGTGTGGAAAAAGATTTTCCAAGAAAAGTAGTTTGAAGGTACACAATGAACGACATGCTGCAGAGCAAGTCTATGTATGCACTGCCTGTAATCGGGTGTTTGTTACAATGTCCAAATATAAAACTCATCTGAAATTCTGTTCGGATAGAATGGATGGACCGTCTCCAATTATCAAGTGTGCCAAGTTGAAATCCTCTACAATGGAGAACGTTGGAGTTAAGCGGGCCGAGAAAAAGAAAGAAGTTAAAGGACTAAAGAGTTCTTTTGAAGAAGGTGTGCAATCTATTGAATGTTTTGAATGCTCCAGCCCATCTGAAGATTTGGACTGCCTCAAGGATGAACTCGTTCTTGAAATTGATCCAATTGAATTTTAGGGGTAAAGTTAATACAGCACAGCAATAAAGGTACTGAATTCAATTTTGGTGGGCAATTTATGCTATGTGCTAGTGATATTTGGAATTATATTTCATTTGTACTTACGTTACAGTTTTGTATTTTATGTGTGAGCATTCACGAGGCAGTGTCTTCAAGATTAGGATTTGTTGGTCTATTTTGGAGAAATATATAATTTTTATGCTTTGTACATATTGAGTGGTATCTATCCTTGAAGTTTTATCTTAACATTATAAACCTAATAGAAAAAAATACTTCAGAGATAATGGGTTCTTATAAATCTATACTGTACAGTACATAAGTAAAAACATACTATTTATATTTATGGGTTATTTCAAGTTAGTGTAATGAAAACTGTTCTTACTTGGCTATTGTTCCTACGCAAATGTACAAACCCTCGTCCTTTCATTAGGGAGATCACTTTGGTGCAAGCTGGAATTGGTCTATTCAATTATGCATTGATTGCTGTGCTGTTTGCTCGTATCTGATTACCTCTCTTTCAGCTGTTGATTCTTTTTCTTTTGCTTGTGTTGTTGATGATGGAATAGAAACAGTAAATTCATATCTGCCAAGGGAAGGGTGGGTGCTGCAACCACTTCATGGCTTTGTATCAGGGGCATGTCTGTTCACAGATCTCTTGTGCAGTGGCAGGCATATGCTCTGAAGGGGAAGAAGCTCTCTAGGCCTTCGTCGGGATCTGAATGGGCAACGCCCAAGAGGACAACGGCGAAAATTGCTGCTGTGGCTTCCTGGGATCGTCATGTTGGTCAGGAGAGTGCGGATTGACATCAGCGTCTTTTTTCAGGTTTTGCTAGTGTGATGGGGACCACGTGTGTCGCCGCTCTTCTGCGGAAGTTGAAGAAACTGCTGTTGTGACTGTGCCAACTGCTGATGACGAGTTTGAATTAAGGAGGGAAGTCTGGTTCTGTTTCCTCTGTTCCGGTGGGCAAGGTGTTGGGGTCAGAGGAGGTGTTTTATATGCCAGAGAATGCCATGTCTGCATTTCTGCAGGAAGACCCATCAGTTTCCGCTTTGAGGGGGGAGGTTCCAACTGGAGTGACAAGGGTGAAATGTACATCTTTATTGGCAGCAATGGAGACTTCATCCTTGGCCTCTTGCCATGCTGTGTCCTGGCTCAACCAAGTGATATACTTCCCAAAGGTGTTGGGGCTGTCTACCCCAGAGGGCTTGGAGAAGTAAAAGAGCCTTGCGCTGTCCTGGGGGGAAGGTCATCACTTTCCTGGATCACGAGACAGCTAACCTGTGGGCCAACTGGGTTTTGAAGAGGTAGGACGCTGTAGTTTCTTGCTTTGGAAAACAGGTTAGCCAAGAGACAATGTCGGTGTTACGGAACTCGTTGGTGTGGAGTGCCACGGCTCTGTTTCTGGAATCACATGCAGGCAGCGGTGGATTCATAGACTGCTTCAAAGGACTCTCTGATCCATTGGGCTGTTACCTCTAAGGACCTAGGATGTTCGAAGGGACCAGCAGCCAAACCTTTGGTTTTAGCCTGTCCTGCAGGTGCAAGATCAAGGGAAGCGCCTCCGCTTGTTCCGAGACCCCGCATCTTTTCCTTTGTCCTCGGTGAAGGATTGGACAAGACTACCTCTTCCACAGGAGAGAAACCGTAGGATTAACTCCTATTCACTGGCCTAAAAGTACTTTTTGTTCAGAAAATGAAAAGAGTAGGACAGAGTCCTTTCTCATTACAACCAGCTGTGTTCTCTAAGAACAATGAAAGCATCGATACGCTGTCAGTGCCAAGAAATGAGGATGTGGCAGAGAAATTCTCCTTCTATCGTCGGTGTAACAATGATCTATTCCTCAGTTACAAGTACATTGTCGTCACTAGTCTACACTTGCAAAAAAAATAAACTCAAATATTATTAAAACTAACAAAAAGTGTATATTGGCAGGTAAACAAAACATGTCAGACAGCCACAGTTATCAGGAAACTGGAAAACCCTTAATAACATCTCTCATGAATAAACAAGCTGAAATTAACACAGCCACTCGAGAGCACGGGGAGTACTTCTGTATTATCCATCTGCTGAAAACAGTAATTAATGAGAGTGCTGGCGGGGCAGGGCTTTCATTCCACCCACCAACTACCGACACCTCATTATAAATCTTCAGCAGAGTTCCAGCTACACTGAAAACATGTACTTCTAGTGGTACACAAGGTGATCGGACGGGATAAGTGAGAGAGCGGCGAGATGTTATTTACGCCGCGACCAGACGCTTACTGAGGATCTAACAGCGCAGCCTCACGCGCTAACCCCGGGTCGCCCCAGGGCGAGTATCCTTCCGCCCCGGAGCGTCCCCCGACAAGGTAACGGAGAGAGGGGGAACTACGCAAAATCCTTGGTCGGTAAATGAGGAGATCCCAGATCTTCCTAAGAAAGTAGTTCGAGGTAAGTACTGTTAGGAAAAATGTTATTTTTATTAATAAAATAAATTTTTGAATATACTTACCCGGTGATCATATAAGCTGTCAGCTCTGCTGCCCGACAGAAAAACCTAAGGACAAAATACGCCAGCGATCGCTATACAGGTGGGGGTGTACATCAACAGCGCCATCTGTCGAGCAGGTACTCAAGTACTCCATGTAAACACAGAACCAATTTTCTCCTCGGTCCACTGGGTCTCTATTGGGGAGGAAGGGAGGGTCCTTTAATATATGATCACCGGGTAAGTATATTAAAAAATTTATTTTATTAATAAAAATAACATTTTTCAATATTAAACTTAGCAGGTGATCATATAAGCTGATTCACACCCAGGGGGGTGGGTAGAGACCAGCATTACATGTTTACATTATTAAGAGCTAAGTATTTTGTATTTCATTTTAGCAGTTATTCAAAATAACAAACATAAAATAAATAAGTACCTGGTAAGGAAGTCGACTTGAACAATTACTCTGCCTTTTTAAGTACGTCTTCCTTACTGAGCCTCGCGATCCTCATAGGATGCTGAGCGACTCCTAGGAGCTGAAGTATCAAGGGTTGCAACCCATACTAAAGGACCTCATCAAAACCTCTAATCTAGGCGCTTCTCAAGAAAAGAATTTGACCACCCGCCAAATCAACCAGGATGCGAAAGGCTTCTTAGCCTTCCGGACAACCCAAAAACAACAATAAAAAACATTTCAAGAGAAAGATTAAAAAAGGTTATGGAATTAGGGGAATGTAGTGGTTGAGCCCTCACCCACTACTGCACTCGCTGCTACGAATGGTCCCAGGGTGTAGCAGTTCTCGTAAAGAGACTGGACATCTTTAAGATAAAAAGACGCGAACACTGACTTGCTTCTCCAATAGGTTGCGTCCATTATACTCTGCAGAGATCTGTTTTGTTTGAAGGCCACTGAAGTTGCGATAGCTCTAACTTCATGTGTCCTTACCTTCAGCAAAGCATGGTCTTCCTCATTCAGATGGGAATGAGCTTCTCGTATCAACAGTCTAATATAATAGGAAACTGCATTCTTCGACATAGGTAAAGAAGGTTTCTTAATAGCACACCATAAAGCTTCTGACTGTCCTCGTAAAGGTTTAGTTCGTTTCAAATAGAACTTAAGAGCTCTAACAGGGCACAAGACTCTTTCTAGTTCATTTCCAACCAAATTAGAAAGGCTTGGAATATCGAACGATTTCGGCCAAGGACAAGAAGGTAGTTCGTTTTTGGCTAGAAAACCAAGCTGCAAAGAACATGTAGCCGTTTCAGATGAAAATCCGATGTTCCTGCTGAAGGCGTGTATCTCACTGACTCTTTTAGCTGTAGCTAAGCAGACGAGGAAAAGAGTCTTTAAAGTGAGATCTTTAAAGGAGGCTGATTGTAGTGGCTCGAACCTTTCCGACATAAGGAATCTTAGTACCACGTCTAAATTCCAACCTGGTGTGGCCAAACGACGCTCCTTCGAGGTCTCAAAAGACTTAAGGAGGTCCTGTAGATCTTTGTTGTTGGAAAGATCTAAGCCTCTGTGATGGAAGACTGCTGCCAACATGCTTCTGTAACCCTTGATCGTGGGAGCTGAAAGAGATCTTTCCTTCCTCAGGTATAAAAGGAAGTCAGCTATTTGAGTTACAGAGGTACTGGTTGAGGATACTGAAACCGACTTGCACCAGCTTCGGAAGACTTCCCACTTCGACTGGTAGACTCTAAGAGTGGATGTCCTCCTTGCTCTAGCAATCGCCCTGGCTGCCTCCTTCGAAAAGCCTCTAGCTCTCGAGAGTCTTTCGATAGTCTGAAGGCAGTCAGACGAAGAGCGTGGAGGCTTGGGTGTACCTTCTTTACGTGTGGCTGACGTAGAAGGTCCACTCTTAGCGGAAGAGTTCTGGGAACGTCCACCAGCCATTGCAGTACCTCGGTGAACCATTCTCTCGCGGGCCAGAGGGGAGCAACCAACGTCAACCTTGTCCCTTCGTGAGAGGCGAACTTCTGCAGTACCTTGTTGACAATCTTGAATGGGGGGAATGCATAAAGGTCTAGATGGGACCAATCCAGTAGAAAAGCATCTATATGAACTGCTGCTGGGTCCGGGATTGGCGAGCAATAATTTGGGAGCCTCTTGGTCATTGAGGTTGCAAAGAGATCTATGGTAGGTTGGCCCCATGTGGCCCAAAGTCTCTTGCATACATTCTTGTGAAGGGTCCATTCTGTTGGGATGATTTGACCCTTCCGACTGAGGCGGTCCGCCATGACATTCATGTTGCCTTGAATGAACCTCGTTACTAGAGACAGGTTTAGATCTCTTGACCAGGTGAGGAGGTCCCTTGCGATCTCGTACAACTTCATAGAATGGGTCCCTCCTTGTTTGGAGATGTACGCCAAGGCCGTGGTGTTGTCGGAGTTCACCTCCACCACCTTGCCTAGAAGGAGGGACTTGAAGCTTTTCAAGGCCAGATGAACTGCCAGTAGCTCCTTGCAGTTGATATGTAACGCTCTTTGCTCCGAGTTCCAGGTGCCCGAGCATTCCCGACCGTCTAATGTCGCACCCCAGCCCGTGTCCGATGCGTCTGAGAAGAGAACGTGGTTGGGGGTCTGAACAGTCAGGGGCAGACCCTCTCTGAGGTTGATGTTGTCCTTCCACCAGGTCAGTGATGACTTCATCTTCTCGGAAATAGGGATCGAGACCGCTTCTAGCGTCTTGTCCTTTCTCCAGTGAACAGCCAGGTGAAATTGAAGGGGACGGAGGTGCAGTCTCCCTAACGCAATGAACTGGTCCAGTGATGAAAGCGTCCCTATCAGACTCATCCACTGTCTGACTGAACATCGGTCTTTCATTAGCATGTTCTGGATGCATCCTTGGGCTTGACTTATTCTGGGGGCTGACGGAAAAGCCCGAAAAGCTTGACTGTGAATCTCCATCCCTAGGTACACTATAGTTTGGGATGGGACCAGTTGGGACTTTACCATATTGACCAGGAGACCCAATTCCTTGGTCAGATCTAGAGTCCACTTTAGATTCTCCAGACAGCGACGACTGGACGAAGCTCTTAAAAGCCAGTCGTCCAAATAGAGGGAGGCTCTGATGTCTGCTAAATGCAGGAATTTGGCAATATTCCTCATCAGTTTCGTAAAGACAAGAGGCGCCGTGCTTAGGCCAAAGCACAGGGCTTGAAATTGGTAGACAACCTTCCTGTAAACGAACCTTAGAAAAGGTTGGGAATCTGGGTGGATGGGGACGTGAAAGTAAGCGTCCTTGAGGTCTAAAGAGACCATCCAGTCTTCCTTCCTGACCGCTGCTAGAACAGACTTTGTCGTCTCCATGGCGAACGTCTGCTTGGTGACAAAGACATTCAGAGCACTGACGTCTAGCACCGGTCTCCACCCTCCTGTCTTCTTTACCACTAAGAAGAGATGGTTGTAGAAGCCCGGGGATTGATGGTCCCGGACTTTGACTACCGCTCCCTTTTCTAGTAAGAGAGACACCTCTTGCTTCAAAGCTAGTCTCTTGTCCTCCTCTCTGTACCTGGGAGAGAGGTCGATGGGAGTCGTTGCTAGAGGGGGCTTGCGCAAGAATGGGATCTTGTACCCTTCTCTGAGCAACTTCACAGATTGTGCATCTGCGCCCCTGTTCTCCCAGGACTGCCAGTAGTTCTTGAGTCTGGCTCCCACTGCTGTCTGAAGAAGGTGGCAGTCAGACTCTGCCTCTAAAGGACTTGGTACCTTTCTTCTTGCTCCCACGTTTCCCTTCGGCACGAGCACCTCCTCTGCTGGAGGCTCTGCCACGAAAGGGCGGAATGAATCTTGACGCTGGAGTATCCATCCTGGGTCTAGACACGGAAGGCAAAGGGGTGGCTTTGCGTGCAGATGACGCAACTAGGTCATGCGTGTCTTTTTGAATCAAGGAGGCAGCAATCTCCTTGATCAACTCCTCTGGGAAAAGGCACTTCGAGAGAGGAGCAAACATAAGCTCCGACCTCTGACATTGTGTTACTCCAGCTGACAAGAAGGAGCAAAGGTTTTCTCGTTTCTTGAGGACCCCGGAAACGAACGAAGCCGCAAGCTCACTGGAACCGTCCCGTATGGCCTTGTCCATGCAGGACATAATGAGCATGGAAGTTTCCTTGTCAGAAGGGGAGGTCTTCCTGCTCAACGCTCCCAAACACCAATCCAAAAAGTTAAACACTTCGAACGCTCTGAACACTCCTTTCATCAGATGATCTAAATCTGAAGGAGTCCAACAAATCTTGGAGCGTCTCATGGCCAGCCTGCGGGGAGAGTCTACTAGACTTGAGAAGTCGCCCTGGGCAGAGGCAGGAACTCCCAAGCCGAGAACTTCTCCCGTGGCATACCAGACGCTCGATCTGGAAGCGAGTTTCGCAGGGGGAAACAAGAATGCTGTCTTCCCCAGGTGCTTTTTGGACTGCATCCAATCTCCCAACACCCGTAAAGCTCTCTTGGACGAGCGGGCGAGGACGAGCTTCGTAAAGGCAGGCGCGGATGACTGCGTGCCTAAAGCGAACTCAGATGGAGGTGAGCGTGGGGCCGCAGAAACAAACTGATCGGGATACATATCCTTGAACAGTGCAAGTACTTTCCTAAAGTCCAAGGAGGGAGGCGTGGTCTTGGGTTCGTCGATGTCCGTGTGCGGGTCGTCAAGGTGTGCAGCGTCGTCATCATCAGAGAGTCCATCGTCTGAATGCTGAGGAGGAAGCGGCAAAGGAGTAGGCATTGGCTGGTCAGCTGAGTCCGGCAGCACGGGTGCATACGTGACTGCACTGGACGCAACGTCATGGAACTGTTGGTCAGTCTGTGAGCTGGCAACAACCATAGCTGTGCGGGGGCGCAAAGCGTCTACTCCCGACTGTCTAGTCTGCTGTGGGCGAGTAGGGGTAACCACAGTGGGTTGCGGAGGTTGACGCACCGCGTCAAAACAAAACAACTTAGGTTGTTGTTGTTGTAACTCGCGAACGTTAACGGAGGGTTCCGTGCGTCGGCGAACGTCAACATGCGGCTGGCAGGGTACAGTGCGCATGGGTGGCGGGACTCTCACAGCTGGAGTGCGGGAGAAGGTAGCCTCAGCATCAACTGGACACACAACCGTGGTTGGTTGTAAGCTAACGGGTGCAGCGTCAACCTTCTCCGCACGAAAGTCCTGCATTAAAGATGACAACTGTGTCTGCATGGTCTGCAGCAAAGCCCACTCAGGGTCTACAGTAGCAGGTGCGGCAACAGACGGTGTTACTGCCTGTTGCGGTACCGCTTTGCCTCTCTTAGGAGGTGTGCAGTCATCGGAAGACTGCAGCGAGTCCGAACTGACCCAGTGGCTACAACTGGGCCGTTGGACTTGCGCGGAAGGGACCTTGCGTTTGAGAGGTCGTGAGACCTTGGTCCATTGTTTCTTCCAAGAAACATCTTCCGCAGACGAGGAATAAATGGGCTCTCTCGTCTTCTTGTGGGTGGGGCGATCTTGGTAAGATACGTCCGAAACCACGGAGGGAACGTCTGTCCGCTGATTAAAGCCTGTCGAACCCTTTGGTCGTACGACATTGCTTCTCCCCTGGGCTTGGGAGCTTGAAAGAGGTCCCGGACTGGGAGGACGACAGGCACGAACAGACGCACCCTCAAGCGCAACACTAACACTTTCCACAACACTTCCACTCACTTTGTCACTACCCACTGCACTCTTACCCTTCAACTCCTTGACGTCTGCCATGAGTTGATTACGGTCACTCGCCAATGACTCGACTCTCACCCAGAGCCTGGATGGCACGCATCATATCCGCCATCGAAGGTTGTTGAGTGCTAGAAGGGGGATCAGGAGCAACCACTACAGGGGAAGGAATAGGTTGTGGGGCATGGGGAGAGGAAAAATCAACGGAGCGAGATGAACTTCTCCTGACTCTATCTCTCTCTAGCCTACGTGAATATTTCAGGAATTCGAGAAAATCGAATTCCGAAAGCCCAACGCATTCCTCACATCGATCTTCCAATTGACAGGTTTTACCCCGACAATTGGAACAAATGGTGTGCGGATCGATAGAGGCCTTCGGAAGACGCCTTGAGCAGTCCCTAGCACTAAACTTTCTGTATTTAAGGACTTGAGAAGGGTCAGCCATCTTGAATTAGTCAAAGGGGAATTCAAAATCTATCCAAGTCGTCAACAAATAATCCAAAATTCAATCAAAGAATGCAAGGAAGTATTGAAGATAACCTCTGCAAAGCGAAAGCTAATAACTAGAAATGAGTACTTCACCAAAATCTGTGAAAATCAATCCAGTAAGCAACAGCGTATTTAGTAGGTCTTGCCGGTGGCACGACAGAGAGAAAATTGGTTCTGTGTTTACATGGAGTACTTGAGTACCTGCTCGACAGATGGCGCTGTTGATGTACACCCCCACCTGTATAGCGATCGCTGGCGTATTTTGTCCTTAGGTTTTTCTGTCGGGCAGCAGAGCTGACAGTTTATATGATCACCGGCTAAGTTTAATATTGAAAAATACAAATTACTTAAAATTTGTAATACTTCTTTTACAGGAAGGTAGATTTGTATCCGTGTAGGAACAAATTATTTTGTAATGTAATGTACCACCCAGTACCTAAACAAGGTACAGTATTGTGGTGGCCCTTGTGGTAACGTCCCTCACTGGTGATCGCCCGAATGGGATTCGTGCCCCGCTCAAACTCGTTAGTTCCTTTGGTCGCTACAACCTCACCATCCTTGTGAGCTAAGGATGGGGGCATTTGGGGGAGCCTATAGGTCTACCTGCTGAGTCATCAGTAGCCATTGCCTGCCCCTCTTTGGTCCTAGCTTGGGATTGTCCTGCTTGATAGGGCAACGTCACTGTCCTTTGCCTCTGCCCTTCATGAGCGGCCTTTAAATCTTTAAATATTAAGTGCAATTTAATAGGATATATAAACACTGTAATCTAGGTCAGCATAACCTTAAAACAGAAATTCATCTACACTGGATGAATGGGTCAAGAGATATGGCATTAGATTCTGGGATTTCACAAACTTGAAATCGATGCAAAGAGGATTCGATGCTTCTTGGAATGCTGCTGTAACTAGAGGTTCTCGAGCTTCCGTGTCCAAGATTGTACCATCAAAACAACCACACCTGTCTCTTTTGCTTCATTAAAAATTGGTGAATTATAGTCACATATGAATGGGTATCTATTGAAAAACATATTAGTAATAATCAACATACACATTTTACTTTAAGTGCTTTATAAACATTTCTAACAGAAATCAGCATTTTGGCTGTTTACAGTTTTAAAACTAATAATAAGAAATTTCATAAATCAAATCGGGCTTCTCAAACAAAATACAAAATTCTGGGGCTGAGTATTTGACAATAATTACTTCAATACAACATTCCTCATACATACATACATACATACATATACCGAGGCACTTCCCCAATTTTGGGGGGGTAGCCGACATCAACAAATGAAACAAAAACAAAAAGGGGACCTCTGCTCTCTACATTTATCATACAAAGGCATAATGTACTAATTTTGACATCATCAATCACCCAAGTATTACAATTTTAGAGCGTTCTTCTACTTGTGAAATTTCATAACCTGAAGAAATACAGAATAAATATTTAGGATAATGCTGAGTCAACACAACTCTCACAAACAATATATGGCTGTATGCCTCATCAAGAGCTGATGGACCAATTATTATTATTATTACTTGCTAAGCTACAACCCTAGTTGGAAAAGCAAGACGCTATAAGCCCAGGGGCCCCAACAGGGAAAATAACCCAGCGAGGAAAGGAAGCACGGAAAAATAAAATATCTTAAGAACAGCAACATTAGAATAAATATTTCCTATATAAACTATTAAAACTTTAACAAAACAAGAAGAGAAATTAGATAGAATAGTGTGCCTGAGTGTACCCTCAAGCAAGAGAACTCTAACCCAAGACAGTGGAAGACCATGGTACAGAGGCTATGGCACTACCTGAAGCAGTTGATACTCATGGTGGAGATATGCCCCCAATAAACCGAGACCACCACATCACCTCTCACAATCTCATTTCTGAAATATATTGCTTTAGCTATATGTTAATCATGGGACTGGGAGGAATGCAAATGTCATTAGTTAATGAAGTAAGAGAGACTGCCTTTGTTTTCCAAGAACTAACGAGTGACAGTCTTCCACTGTCTTGGGTTAGAGTTCTCTTGCTTGAGGGTACACTCTGGTATGCTATTCGATCTTGTTTCTCTTCCTCTTGTTTTGTAAAGTTTTTATAGTTTATAAAGAATATATTTATTTTAATATTACTGTTCTTAAAATACTTTATTTTCCCACGTTTCCTTTCCTCGCAGAGCTATTTTCCCTGTTGCAGCCCATGGGCTTATATCATTCAGATTTTCCAACTAGGGTTGTAACATAGCAATTAATAATGATAATAATTCCTTAATCTAGCCAAATAAAGTTAACAACTTCTGTATTCTGAGTTTGAGCAAGGCACTGTATTCACAAAAATCAAATAGAGCTAATTCTCAAAATACAAACTCATCTTAGTGACAGCATACAGCCCTACGCTGAGACTGACACGCACAACATAGGGACCAATTCTCTTTTCTATTAACTGCATTGAAATAGTTCTAGGTAAACAGTTAGGCCTGAACTCCTGTGGTCTCATCTTCCACCTCTAAAGTGACCCATAATTAAAAAGAATATTACAATTGTTAAAAATAATTTGTATACTCAAGTTCTAGTTTGGTTTTCTACAAAAAGACAATAAAAAAAAGGAAGAGTTTTATTGCATTATAATCAGTTGCTAGGCAACACCACTGAATGGCACCACCTGAATGGATTACGTCACTATCTACTGGTCAAAGACTTGCTGGGCAGATGAGGCAGAACCTTTTTTTGAATTTGTAGTTTATTCCTACCCGGATACAATCTTCTGAGTCACTTAAATGGGGAGTCTAACTTAGGTGGAAGGAAGTCTCCGCCAAGAGTTATTCTCTCTCTCTCTCTCTCTGACATTTACAGCTACGTATATGTGTAAGTAAAGTCAAAAGTAGATTAATCAGGGCCGTATGCCATTCAAGCAGCAATCAAACCATTTTTCTTTTTTGATTCCATTCATAAAAAACAAAACTAAGAGTAACAAATTTAAATGACTCGGATGTTTGTATCCGCATACGAATATCTCCTGTTTTCAACATATTAAAATCTGTGAAATAATATGCTAATAAATTAAAACATTGGTGTTCCCTTAATCACATGGAAAGATTTTCATTTATTAATGATAAACAGGACCCTTTTAGCTCACTTGCAACAAAAAGATTGTAAATTAATTTCCCAGAAAACTATGGTAGAAACACAACTTAAAATTGGATCATAGGCTCAATTGGTCAAATGTTTGTACAGTACTGTATAGTACAGCATAAATATAGACTTTAGAGAAAAACATATAATTTACTTAAATATTATCAATAACATGATAACTGCTAAAAAGGACTGGAATAATCATATGAATTTCCCTTTAACTTTTGGCTAGATTCTGCAACACCACTGTATTGTATAGTAACCACTTCTCTAGACAAACCTCAGAACCAACACTTATGATAATAGTGGGTACAGTCTTCAGTAATAAAGACCCATGAACAGAAACCCAGCCCAATCATGTTACTGGCTCTCAAAGAATTGCTAATAGATCTCAATGAATTAAGAGACGTTTGAAGAGCAAACCAATATTACAGTGCATAAAGAAATATTTAATTTTCTCCATAATATAGATTTCTTCTACTGATTCAGTTCTTTAGGTTATGGTCATAATATAGAACAGGTACTGATCATTTAAACTTTAGTAAAATCTCACAAAAACAATGAATGCGTGTCTTCAAGGTACAGAACAATCGTAATAATGATGCACGTTTACCCTCTAACAAACACTGTTTCAATGTTCGAAAAAGGGAATAATTCTCCTTCGTCTTCTGATTTTATAAAAATCGTATCACTGTGTTCAAATTTTATATCTTCAACTTTAAAGTCTGTAATATCATTTTCCTTATTCAATGAGAGATCAATTTCATCATTGCGAATGAATGACTTTTCGGCTGCAGGAGTTTTCACAAGCGTCTCTAGATGAGGTTCTCCGACAAATTTCTTTCCAAACTCGAGGCTTTTTCTACCCTTAGTACCTTTACGGCCTTTGGGGCCCTTACGGCAGACACCAGTCTTATGAGTATTTAAATGAGCCTCAAAATTTACTTTCTCATTATATCGCTTCCCACAGTCGTTACACACAAACACCCTCTTCATATAATGAGTTCTCGTATGCGTTTCAAAGATCCGCTCGTTACTGAATCCTTTCCCGCAATACTCGCACACAAACCGATTTTCTCCATTGTGGGTTCCTGCACGTGCAACGTGAAGAGCATTTTGACAGAACATCTTCCCGCACTCTCGGCATCCCAACGGCTCCCCCTTGTGATGCGTGGCCACGTGACTCATGAGTGAAGGCTTCAAGGCAAATTTCTCTCCACACCTTTGGCAGGAAAATGAATTTTCTCCTATATGAAATTTCATATGTTCCGCCAAAGGAGTTTCATCAAAGAATCTCTTTCCACATTCCTTACAGTACAGTATTTCTCTCCCATGAGTTTTGATGTGTTTTGCGAGTGAGTTTTTCATATCGTACTGCTTCCCACATTGCATACAACCATACAACCTTTGCCTCTCGTGTTTTCTCAAATGTCTGTCAAGGTACGATTTGAAGGGGAATCGTTTACCGCAGTACTCACAAGAAATGGGCTTATAACCCTTATGAGTTTTCATGTGGCCAGTCAAGCTTCTCGTATGCACAATTTTCCCACATTCTTCACACGAGACCCTCTTTCCTCCATTGCGTTTGTGCATTTTCATGTGACTGGCGAAAGACGCCTCAAAGCACATTTCTCCGCATATTCCGCAGACGTGGGTTTCAACGTGTTTGGCCAGCTGCTGTTCTGTAGCATAGCCCTTCCCGCAAAATTGGCAAAGGCACGAGTCCTTCTTCTGGTGGTGGGTTTTCGTGTGCATGGAGAGGGCAGCTTTCAAACCAAATTCTGTTCCACATTCTTGACAAGCAAGCGGATTTTGGGCGGCACACATCCTGGGAACCAAGATTTCCTCACTCGTAATACTAGGTGGGGCTGGTCTACCTACAACTGTTTCTGCAGATGGTATACAGTACTACTGTATATATTTTTTATTACTATACCTTTTTACGATTTTAATGTTTAATGCTGTTTTCAAAGAAGAACGTGTCAAATTATACAAGTTTTAAAAATCAAAAGAGTCTACATAAGCTTTTTACTAGTCTACAAAAGATAATTAGAGAAGTTAATACCACCTTTACTCTTCTCTTCTATAAGCATCATTTTTGTTTTTTTTAATCTAAAGAGTAACAATTAATTTAATTATCTCATCAAAACACTTTCTGTCAAGGATAATAAAGTGATTTTACCTCATTTTGAGATAACAAGACAACTCACAATTTCAAGTCTTAATTTTGTCTTTTGGCTATGGCATATATAAAAATATCAAAATCTGAAACACGGCATATATAGTAGTTATAGAAATATGGTAATTTATAAACTGGACAATATTATTCTTAAATACAAGAAAAATAACCCAAACGTATTCCAAAAGACTTAGACTACAGTGTGCCACAGCATTTTCAGATACAATAACAGTCAAGCCAATAGAACCAGCTCAGCCGCTAGTAAAGTCCCTCTCCTTTCTTCAGACGAATCAGACACTCAGAAGTACCAACAATTGGGTTTCTCACTTTACTACAATCTTCGCGAAGCTTGTTCCTTCTAAAAACCTTCATATGCAGCTCCTCTAAATCCACCTCTTACTTTTCCAGCGTCTGAAATGGAAATTAGATGGGATTGAAATACAGTGCATCTTTATACTCTACAGATAGCAGCAAACATAAACACTTTTTAAAGTAATTTGTATGTTTCCTAATTTCCAGATATACGAAACAAGGTCTTTTGTGTTATTACCGGCAATAGTTGGATGGTAGTTGCCGACACTTTTTAACAGGTAGTTAAATAGTGACTTGTAGTGGAGTGCCACCACTCCCCTGCCAGTAACTCATCACTTGCCTTCAACCTAAGAAAACACAAGTCAACCTACCAATAGCTCGGAAAGACATATTAAGAAATAAAAACAGCGGATATTAATTTGTTTCATTGTTTTCATTTATTATTATTATTATTATTACTAGCCAAGCTACAACCCTAGTTGGAAAAGCAAGATGCTATAAGCCCAAGGGCTCCAATAGGGAAAAATAGCTCAGTGAGGAAAGGAAATAAGGAAATAAATAAATGATGAGCATAAATTAACAATAAATCATTCTAAAAACAATAACAACGTCAAATCAGATATGTCCTATATAAACTATTAACACCGTCAAAAACAGATATGTCATATATAAACTATAAAAAGACTCATGTCAGCCTGGTCAACATGAAAACATTTGCTCCAACTTTGAACTTTTGAAGTTCTACTGATTCAACTACCCGATTAGGAAGATCATTCCACAACTTGATAACAGCTGGAATAAAACTTCTAGAATACTGTGTAGTATTGAGCCTCATGATGGAGAAGGCCTGGCTATTAGAATTAACTGCCTGCCTAGTATTACGAACAGGATAGAATTGTCCAGGGAGATCTGAATGTAAAGGATGGTCAGAGTTATGAAAAATTTTATGGACACTACCATCTGTTTTCCAAATCAAATGATCAAGGCAAACTTCCAAAGGATCTTTTTTTGTTCCCCAAAATAAGGTAAAGCTTTATTTAGAATAATTTTCTCTCATATTTTTAGTGTCGAGTTTCGCACCCAAACTGACCATGCTCACTTTCCATCTTATTTCCTCTAACATTCAAATGGTATGCTGGGATGTTATTTCATTTTGTGAAGTTGAGTCATTTTGATTGGTATTTTATAACTAAGAGTATTATTAATTTTAGAATCATTATTAAGTACATACATACAAACATACACCAAGGCACTTCTCCCAATTTTGGGGGGTAGCCAACATCAAACAAATGAAACAAAAAAGGGGACCTTTCCTCTCTACGTTCCTCCCAGCCAAATAAGGGACTTAATCGAGTTCGGCTGGTACTGCTAGGGTGCCACAGCCCACCCTCCCCCATTATCCACCACAGATAAAGCTTCATAATGCTGAATCTCCTACTGCTGCTACTTTCAGGGTCATCCAAGGCACCGAAGGAAGCAGCAAGGCCTAAGTAAAATACACTTTTATTTTGTGAATTACAATCAGTAGATTATGTTTGTTTAGCCTTCGCTTTACATACAGCAACTAACAGCGCTTTCACAATCTTACATTACCGTTTTCTTTTACTTTCAAGGGGATGCTGCAGTACTGAACATGTTGCCTAGGCATTTTAATTTTTAATTTTTCTATTCACAGAAAAAGAATATACTTTATAAACTGTCATTGTCTAGTTACTATCACCTTAATGAAACAAATTTGTTCGAGTATTCTGTTTCATTACTAAAGGTAGCATCGAATCTCTTGAATTCAAATTTTTCTAAAACTTTTAAAACCTTTCATTTTGAAATCAAAATCAGGATTTTGGAATGTTGAAAGTAGGAAAAGATAAAAAGGCAGCAAAAGTCATTAACCCTTTTACCCCCAGGCTATTTGGAACTTCCCAACCCTTAACCCTAGGGGTTATTTTTTTCCCAGCACATTTTGCTATATATATTTTTTTTAATTGCTCTAACAGCCTTAATTTTCGTCATAGAGAGGTCAGGTTGGTCTCATTCTCTTGGAAAATGCCTGAAGTTTCTCAAAAAATTATCAAAAATATGCAAAAAAAAAATTTAAAAAGCAGTTTTTTGCAAGGACGTACCGGTACGTCCATGGGAGTAAAGGGATGAGTTTTGTGAAACGTACCAGTACGTCCATTGGGGGTAAAAGGGTTAAATAGTTCCGTTTCGTATTGCAAATGTAATTTTGCTTAATGCATTAATGTACATACAGTATTATCTTATTACAGTACTGTATTCCATTATGAACTTTTGATACAATATTCAAGATTTATGATTTTTGTTGGTTTTGTGTTTATACCTCCGAATGTTTTGAGGTCGAATGTTTATGAGTTGAGAACCTTCTTATAAAAATTCCCAGCCTATATTCCTGTGGTTGGCCTGCACAAGCCCATCATAAGTCTCCCTTGTGCTTTCTAGACACGATGCACAGAAAAAAAAAGGGACAAAACTATCAAAATAAAAAGGACCAGCACAGAATCCCAAATTTGTTTCGTAAAACAAAAAAGGGGGGGGCATACTAATGGCAAAGTGACGCACAACACCCTACGCTGAAGCATTAGTTGCTATCTGCGTCAGCAAGCATTTCGTCGTATCAACAGACGAAATGTTGATCAAAATTGAGTTACAAGGGTTTTTTAAGCACTTTACGGGAGCCCATTCGTAATGGTAAATCATTGTAACTTGAGACCGTTGTAACACAAGGGTCTCCTGTACTCAAAACTTCATAAAAAGGAACAAGTAAGAGGTAAGTCGTTCACTCGCCATCGAAGCAGAACAAAAGGAAATGAGGCAGAGAATAAAGACAATATCTCATGCAAAATCCAAAGATAGGATAAGATCTTTAATTTTGTCCATGATATATGGAACACAAGTAAAATTTTCCAGATGGTAACTGGAGTCGTGCAAATACCACCAACAATTAGAATCCCTGACTGGAAAAGTCAAACTTCCAAGCAACATCTTTACTACATAAAATGACAGGTAAACAATTCCTGGTTTCCCCAGGATAGATTATGGAGCTTCCAAACATACGAGTAAATACCTGTTACCCGGAACTACTGAAAAGTGCCTCATTTTTATAGTCTTTCAGTGTGATTGGGGATGAAGGAAAGAAAAGGTTAAGAAAAGGTTACACTCATAAGCACATCCTTCCCACAGGTAGTCATTAACAGGAACAAGTCGTAAGGATAACAAATGAAACGGCAGTGCTGAACACCCAAATTAGGCTCCCAAGGAACTTGGATATCAAACAAGCAGAAGTCTTAGGCAATGGAGTCTCAGGGAGAGGAGAATTATTCCCTTCCCTAGATTCTAAAACCTACTATAGAGTCTCCTTTGGGTCGACACCTGTAAACCCACCACGGACTGATTACATCAAAAGTGAATAGCTTATGTTAGGCAAGTGAGCAGTAGCCAACCTCTCTCCTAACTTGCTACTGAGCTTCATAAAGATTTCTAGTTTAGGCTGGTGAGTTTTTATTTGGTAGATCAATCTTCCCCGACTCCTTTGACGATATCTTCAACTTCTTGTTCTTCTAATGCAGCAGCCTCTTTAGAATCTCCCAAAGCTGAGGAAGAGGAAAAGGAGGAGCTTGATGTTCAACTTTTATGAGGTCATACCAGGGGAAAGAGGTCACGGGGCTCAGCCCGATACGGATGACGAAAAACATGTTGGGTTGTATATAACTATATATCTAAATAGAAATATATGTATACTGTATATATACTGTATAAATATACATATACAGTACTGTATATACTGTATATATTCATGCTTGAGTAAACATGATATTTCATGTACATGTACAACTTGACACCTAAACAAGTCTATATGCATCAAGTGAAATTTAATTGGACATATCAACACCGTAATGTAGGCCAGCATATGCTTAAAACAAATTCATCTACAGTAAATAAATAGGTCTAAAGATATGGCAGTGGATTCTGGGATTTCACAAACTTAAAGATGATGCAAAGAGGATTTAATGCTTCTTGGAATGAGTCTACAACCTGAGGTCCTCGATCTTCCATGTCCAATCTTTTAACACTTTGAAGGCGAGACATGCCTAAGACTGTGCTCTGCCCCCGAAGGAAGAGAGACTCAGCAAGGGGGGAGTGTAGTCTAGGCGAAGACAGCAACAGCAGTCAGAGTCGATGAAGTGATGAAGATGCAGAAAGTTCTCCCTCGGAAGGGAGAAACAACCTCACACCTGGAGAGGAAACTCTCCCTCGGAAGGGAAAGTTGTCCAACCCCTGGAGGCGAACCACCTGGTAGCGCTCAAAGATGATCTGCTCTAAGATGATCTTACGAGAGCACTACCTGAGGAAGCATAGTCGGAGCTAGTTCCTAGAAGATGAAGTGCTGATCAGGTGTTGCCACGGGCGTACTTGTAAGAGAATGCATGATGCCCATGATGACGTCCTCTGAGGGACAGCAGTGACAGCAGATTCCCCAGGCATGAACAGAACAGCTCTGCTTAATCTGCACTCTTAGTCAAACGAAGAAAACTGCATTGCTAACAGAGGAAAATTGAAATAAATTATGTAACAAAAAATTCCCTAGGGAGGAACACCTAATCCGCAACGGGAAGAGGGACCACCGAGGGAACAAACATAAAATAAGTATTGGGCCCTCCCTTCCCCAATTGACATCGACGGGAGAAGGGGAGCGGAGAGTAACTGTAATAAAACAAGAATCACAAGATTTAAATCAGCTAAAAATATTCAATAATAGGAAGAACCACTGATCCTCTGAAGGGAAGTGTTCCCCACGGAGAAGAAGCTGAAAAGTTAAAATTACAGCAATTATAATTTCACTTAAATAATTGAGAAAAAGAATCAGAAGCGCAACCTAACCCGCGAACGGGAAAGTTGCTCCCCCCGTTAGTACACTGTCGGAGGCCAATGAAAGGTGAACGGTCTAGAGAAGAGAAAGACTGTAGTCAATCTCTGAGAGGCCACACTCCCTACGCTCAGTAATCCATGTTTCCCGTAGGAAGAGGGAAAGGCAAAAACAACAGTTAAACGAGGAAGGTCTAAACAATGACGATTCCCCTGCAGCGACATCCGAGTCAATGGTAGGTTATATGCCGATGGGAAGACCGATGGACAAGGGGGGGAGAGGTCGGAAGGGAAGGTTCCCTGGCCTTGCGCAAGTGTCTTGAGAACCTGTTGTTACGTATCACATGCACAGCACAAACACTTAAAAGGAAACTTACAGCATTTCTATATATATATATATATATATATATATATATATATATATATATATATATATATATATATATATATATATATATATACATAAACATTAAGAATGTTTTCATATATATATATACATATAAGAAAAAGTAAGTTAAAAGACGAAAATTAATGGCAGTCCAGAATAGGCGAGGAGGAAGAGAGGATACAACCGCTCTCCATCTGAGCCAAAAGCAAAGTGAGCTAAGTTACCGGTGTGTGAGTGGGAGTGGTAGCAAGCTACTGTACTGCCCTATCCTCTGCTAACTAGCAGTGTGGGTAGTTAACCCTCGCTAAATTTTAATGGCTCGTCATTTCAGCTTCGCAGAAAGTAATACCCCTAATAAATAGCGCGGTTTGTTTTCCAGTTACGGAACAAACGGATTTTGACAAAGGAACAATCTATATTTGGGTGAGACAGCCATGTCGTCCTGATGGAAGTTCCTCATTGACAGCTTCTACTTGGGATATTTCTGCGAGTGATATACCAGAAAAATTTTACCTTGGAGGTTATCACGGAGTTCTAACCACCGGAGCGAATATCCCGAGAGATATCGTGTATAAATCAGAGACGTGTTAATAACAACCCATGGTTATCCTTAAATAGAGTTAACCTAGTCTCGAAGGATAAGGGACGGGGTAGGAAACATGGGCGAAAGAGACATTACAACTCCCGATCTTAATGAGCTACTAGTAGCAACACAGATTGAAATTATATCATACAATTGATTGGTCAAATGTTTGTACAGTACAGTACACCATAAATATAGACTTTGGATAAAAAATAATAATTTACTCAATAAAAATAGTTTACTTAGAAATATTACTTTTTCCAATAACATGGTTAATCTGCTAAAAATCATACAAACCGACTATACAAAAACTGTTTATACGATGGATGTGCATCTTAGGGTCCCATATAAATAGTAGTAAAAATGGTACAATGTCTTTATCCGTTCACAAACACTGCTCCTATGTTCTGAAATGGGAATAAGTCTCCTTCATCTTCTGATTTTATAGAAATGGTATCACTGTCTTCAATAATCACATCTTCCACTTTAAAGTCTTTGGTATCATTTTCCTTATTCAACGAGAGACCAACTTCATCAAGACTCGATGACTTTTCGGCTGCATGAATTTGGACGGGAGTATCTAGACGAGATTCTCCAACAAATTCCTTCCCACACTCAATGCCTTTACGGCCTTTAGAGCCTTTACGGCGTACACCAGCTTTGATCATCAAATGAACCTCTAAATTTAATTTCGAAGCAAAGCGCCTCCCACAGTCATTACACGTAAACCACTTATTTCTTCTATGAATTTTTGCATGTGTTGTAAAGGAGCGTTGGTTACTGAACCCTTCTCCGCAACGCAGACACACAAACTGATTCTCTCCACTGTGGCTTCCCGAGTGTACATTTTGACAAAACCTCTTCCCACACTCTCGGCAACCCAGCGGCTCTTCCTTGTGATGCACGGCCATGTGGCTGGTGAGCGAACGCTTCAGAGCAAATTTCTCTCCGCACTTTTGACAGGAAAAAGGCTTTTCTCCTATATGGAATTTCATATGTTTTGCAAAATAATTTTCGTCAATGAATTTCTTTCCGCATTCCTTACAGCTAAATGTTTTTTTTCTCTCATGAGTTTTGATGTGTTTTTCCAGGGACTCTTTCAAGTCATATTGCTTCCCACAATGCATGCAAAAATACCACTCTGGCCCCTTATGTTCTTCGAGGTGTTTGGTCAGGCTTTCTTCGAAGTGGAATCGTTCACCACAATGCTCGCAAAAATAGGGCTTACATTTTGCGTGGCCAACTAACCTTTTCCCACTCACGGTTTTCCCACATACTTCACAAGTGACTTTCTTCCCCACATTGTGGTCGTGCGTTCCCATGTGAGCGGTGAGAGTACCTTCAAAGCACATTTTTCCGCATATTCTGCAGGTATGGGATTTGATATGTTTGGCAAGATGCTGTTTAGTAGCATAGCCCTTCCCGCAAAATTGGCAAAGGCACGAGTTCTTCTTCTGGTGGTGGGTTTTCCTGTGCATGGAGAGGGCAGCTTTCAAACCAAATTCTGTTCCACATTCCTGACAAGCAAATGGATTTTGGGCGGCATACATCCCAGGAACAAAGATTTCCTCACTCATAATATTTGGTGGGGCTGGTCTACCTACAACTGTTTCCACTGATGGTATATAGTACTGTATATATTTTATTACTATTTTAATGTTTAATGTCTGTTTTCAAAGAGTATGTTAAATTATGCAAGTTCTAAATATCAAATATCTAGGTCACATTTTTACTAGTCTACAAAAAACCTAATTAAAGAGGTTAAAATCATCCCTTCCCTTCAATAAGCAAAAAACACTTATTTTAGATCTAATGAGAATCAATCAATTTAAGTATCATATCAAAACACTTTCTGATAAAGCTGGTCAGATGATTTTGTTCAAATTTTGAGATAATAAAACCTTCACCCACAATCTCAAGTCTTCATTTTGACTTTTACCTATGAAAAATATCACGTTAGAATTTTAAACATGTAGTCTTTTTCAATGGATATGGTGAAAAAAAATTCTATAATTCATAGACTGGACAATATTATTCTTATATACAAGAAACACACATTTATTCCCAAGGATTTTCAATCAGCAGGAACATCCCATAGCATCTTCAGATACTATCGCAGTTAAGCAACCACAAATTTCAAGTCAAAAGTCTTTTTCATTCTTTCTCCAGAGAAATCCTACATTCAACAGTATCAACAAATGTGCTTCTCCCTTACAACACCAATCTTCGTGAGGCTTGTTCTCTCTAAAATGTTCTCATGAAGCTTCTCTAAAACCGTCTCTTTACTTGTCCAGTGTCTGAAATTGGAAGTAGATGAAATTGAAACATGGTATATTTTTATACTCCACAGATTGCAGCAGACATGATTTTTTTTCTTTATATAGTAATACTGTATGACAAATTTGGAAGTAATTTTTATTTTTTATAATACAAATCCGAGATCTTTACATAGGCGAGATGATTCGGCACGAGCTGGTTTAGCCATAAAAACTTTAATGCGAGGTGTTACTGACCTTCCGCTAAATAGCAGGGGATAGCGGGGGAGAGGAGGTGTTACACCAGTCCACCCGCTCACACACACTGAGTGAGCTCTCATCACTTCTGATTGCAAGCAGGATTTCAAGGAGGTAGGTGATGGTGGGACAAGTATGTGTAAAGAGCTCAGATTTGTAGTTAGAAAAAATATAAAATACTTCCAAATTTGCCATACGTTCCTGCACAAATACAACTTTCGTTCTTCATGCAGGAGACTCACCCTAAGGTGGGTGGAAGTCCTATTCCAACTGGCTGAAGAACATTTCCCCGGGATATAAAGCCGAACTCAATAGAGCATTGTGGTGGCCGATGTGGTAATGTCCCTGACTGGTAAACGCCAGACTGGGGTTCAAGTCCGGCTCAAAGTCATTAGTTTCTTTGGTCGCTACAACCTCACCATCCTTATGAGCTAAGGATACAGGGTTTAGAGGAGCCTATAGATCTATCTGCTGAGTCTTCAGCAGCCATTACCTGGCCCTCAATGGTCCTAGCTTGGGTGGAGAGGGGGCTTGGGTGCTGATCATATGTATATATGGTTAGTCTCTAAGGCATTGTCCCACCCAATAGGGCAATGTCACTGTCCCTTGCGTCTGCCATTCATGAACGACCTTTAAACCTTAAAGAGCATCCTGTCACCTCATGAACCATTGGCCCGTCAATGACAAGGGGTTGACGTGAGAGGAAATTAGTACTGTGACTTCATCTAGGTTGAGTATAAAAAGTGGGTTGACACTCAAGCACACTCGGACCCAGACAGGACCTAACTCCCCCTTGTAAGGAGGTTGTGAGTGTTGCGTCATACCTTTACATTAATTCCAGACTAACACCACTGCAACTTCTGCCCTCGCCAAACTGCTACTAGTTCTGTAAGGTAGCTAAACCCCTTGTTGAGCAGCCACCACAGGGCCTAGAGTAAATGTATCTTGGGTCCGGTGGGTTTTTTTTTTGCAGGTAGTGGGCGGTGAAGGTAGTTTGCCTCTTCCAAACGCCCGCTTGTAGCACCTGCACCACCGAGAAGTTTCTTTTGAATGCCAGGGACGTACCTATGACACTGTCATGAGTTCTGGGTTGTCCGCCCTTCATTAAGTGAGCGGTCAAATGCCCAGTTAAATCCATGGAGACAGTAATTTTTGTAATTCTCCCCTTGATCTTGCCCGTACTGACAAGCTGACGCTTGATATGAGGGCAAGATCCTCTCATGTGCTTGAGATACCGCCTCAGCTGTCTTACAGACTAGAGAGTTATTTGGTCAGATAAGGATCGTCAGTTAATCCCCAAAGACTAGAAATGTTATTTTTATTAGTAAAATAAATTTTTGAATATACTTACCCGATAATCATGTAGCTGTCAACTCCGTTGCCCGACAGAATTCTATGGAGGGATACGCCAGCTATCACAATACTAGAAGGGGGTGTACTTACCAGCGCCACCTGTGGCCAGGTACTCAAGTACTTCTTGTTGACACCTCCTCAATTATTCCTCGGTCCACTGGTTCTCTCTGGGGAGGAAGGGAGGGTCGATTAAATCATGATTATCGGGTAAGTATATTCAAAAATTTATTTTACTAATAAAAATAACATTTTTCAATATTAAACTTACCCGATAATCATGTAGCTGATTCACACCCAGGGAGGTGGGTGAAAACCAGTGTACAAGATTAAAGGATAGCTAAGTATCCCATATTTCATATAACAGTTATCTCAAATAACAATGAAATAATAAGTACCTGGTAAGGAAGTCGAATAGAACCGTTACTCTGCCTCTTTTTTTTAAAGTTCGTCTTCCTTACTGAGCGCAGCGTTCCTCTTGGAGGCTGAATCAACCCAAAGGTGCCAAAGTACACGGGGTTGCAACCCCTACTAAAGGACCTCTACCAAACCTTTAACCCAGGCGCTTCTCAAGAATGAATAGACCACCCGCCAAATCAAAAGGATGCGGAAGGCTTCTTAGCCTACCGTAACAACCATAAAAACAGCAATAAAAGTATTCAAGAGAAAGGTTAAAAAAGGTTATGGGATTAAGGGAATGTAGTGGCTGAGCCCTCACCTACTACTGCACTCGCTGCTACGAATGGTCCCAGGGTGTAGCAGTTCTCGTAAAGAGACTGGACATCTTTCAGATAAAATGATGCAAACACTGACTTGCTCCTCCAATAGGTTGCATCCATTATGCTCTGCAGAGAACGGTTTTTATTAAAGGCCATCGAAGTAGCTACGGCTCTTACTTCGTGGGTCCTTACCTTCAGCAATGCAAGGTCTTCCTCCTTTAAGTGAGAATGTGCTTCTCTGATCAGAAGCCTTATATAATACGAAAGCCCATTCTTGGACATGGGTCTCGAAGGTTTCTTGATGGCACACCATAAAGCTTCTGACTGTCCTCGAATAGGTTTAGACCTCTTAAGATAATATTTGAGAGCTCTGACAGGGCAAAGAACTCTCTCTAGTTCGTTACCTACCATGTTGGAGAGGCTAGGTATTTCAAACGATCTAGGCCAAGGACGTGAAGGAAGCTCGTTCTTTGCTAGGAATCCAAGCTGAAAAGAACATGTTGCAGATTCGGTTGTGAAACCAATGTTCTTGCTGAAGGCATGAACCTCACTGACTCTCTTAGCTGTTGCAAGGCAGACGAGAAAAAGAGTCTTGAGGGTAAGGTCCTTGAAGGAAGCTGACTGGAGAGGTTCGAACCTAGATGACATAAGGAACCTTAAGACTACGTCTAGATTCCAGCCTGGAGTGGAAAGACGACGTTCTTTAGACGTCTCAAAAGACTTAAGAATGTCTTGAAGGTCCTTGTTGGAAGACAGGTCCAAACCTCTGTGGCGGAGAACTGAAGCCAACATACTCCTATATCCTTTAATCGTAGGTGCTGAAAGGGATCTCTCATTCCTAAGATGTAGAAGGAAGTCAGCTATTTGGGTCACAGAGGTATTGGTAGAGGATATTGAATTGGCTCTACACCAGCTTCGGAAGACCTCCCACTTAGACTGGTAGACTCTACGAGTGGAAACCCTTCTTGCTCTGGCAATCGCACTGGCTGCCTCCTTCGAAAAGCCTCTAGCTCTAGCGAATCTTTCGACAGTCTGAAGGCAGTCAGCCGAAGAGCGTGGAGGTTTGGGTGCAACCTGTCTACGTGAGGTTGACGTAGAAGGTCCACTCTTAGAGGTAGAGTCCTGGGGAAGTCGACTAGCCATTGAAGTACCTCTGTGAACCATTCTCTTGCAGGCCAAAGGGGAGCAACCAGCGTCAGCCGTGTCCCTTCGTGCGAGACGAATTTCTGCAGAACTTTGTTTATTATCTTGAACGGTGGGAATGCGTACAGGTCGAGATGGGACCAGTTCAGTAGAAAAGCATCCACATGAACTGCTGCAGGGTCTGGAACAGGGGAACAGTACAGCGGAAGTCTCTTGGTTATGGAGGTGGCAAACAGATCTATGGTAGGTTGACCCCACAAGGTCCAAAGTCTGTTGCACACACTCTTGTGGAGGGTCCATTCCGTGGGAATGACCTGATTCCTTCTGCTTAGGCGATCTGCTGAGACGTTCATATCGCCCTGAATGAACCTCGTGACCAGAGTGAGGTTTAGACCTCTTGACCAAATGAGGAGGTCCCTTGCGATCTCGTATAGGCTCCTCGAATGAGTCCCTCCTTGCTTGGAGATGTAAGCCAAGGCTGTGGTATTGTCTGAGTTCACCTCCACCACTTTGCCTAGCAGGAGGGACTTGAAGTTCAACAGGGCTAGATGAACTGCTAGCAGCTCCTTGCAGTTGATGTGGAGTAATCCTTGTTCCTCGTTCCACGTTCCCGAGCATTCCCGTCCGTCCAAGGTAGCACCCCAGCCCGAGTCCGATGCATCTGAGAAGAGATGAAGATTGGGGGTCTGAATGGCCAACGATAGACCCTCCTTGAGAAGGAGGTTGTGCTTCCACCACAGGAGAGTGGTCTTCATCTCTTGGTTGATAGGGATAGAGACTGCTTCGAGAGTCGAACCCTTGTCCCAATGAGCTGCAAGATGGAATTGAAGAGGGCGGAGGTGGAGTCTCCCTAGCTCGACAAACAGGGCCAGTGATGAGAGGGTCCCTGTGAGACTCATCCACTGTCTCACTGAGCAACTGCTCCTCTTCAGCATGCTCATGATGCACTCTAGGGCCTGGCTTATCCTGGGGGCCGATGGAAAAGCCCGAAAATCCTGACTCCGAATCTCCATTCCCAGGTACACAATGGATTGGGAGGGAATGAGTTGAGACTTCTCTATGTTGACTAATAGACCTAGGTCTCTGATTAAGTCTAAAGTCCAATTGAGATTCTCCAGACAACGACGACTCGTGGAGGCTCTCAACAGCCAGTCGTCTAAGTAGAGGGAGGCTCTGATGTTCGACAAGTGTAGGAATTTTGCTATATTCCTCATCAGATGAGTAAAGACCATAGGAGCTGTGCTTAGGCCAAAACACAGGGCTTGAAATTGGTAGACAACCTTTCCAAAAACGAATCTCAGGAAAGGTTGGGAGTCTGGATGAATAGGAACGTGAAAGTATGCATCTTTCAAGTCCAACGAGACCATCCAGTCCTCCTGTCTGACCGCTGCTAAGACCGACTTCGTCATCTCCATCATGAACGTCTGCTTGGTGACATACTCGTTGAGAGCGCTGACGTCCAGCACCGGTCTCCAACCTCCTGTCTTCTTGGCCACAAGAAAGAGACGGTTGTAGAAGCCCGGGGATTGATGGTCCCGGACTATAACCACTGCCTTCTTCTGCACAAGTAGTGACACCTCCTGGTGCAATGCTAGCCTCTTGTCCTCTTCTTTGTAGTTGGGAGAGAGGTTGATGGGCGATGTGGTCAGAGGTGGTTTGAGGCAGAATGGAATCCTGTAACCGTTCCTCAGCCAACTGACAGACTGGGCGTCTGCACCTCTCTTCTCCCAGGCTCGCCAGAAGATCTTGAGTCTGGCTCCTACTGCTGTCTGGAGATGCGGAGAGTCAGTTTTTTCCTTTAGATGTCCTGGATCCTTTCCTAGACTTGCTCCTGTGAGAGTCTGGACGGGAGCTTCCTCGGCTGGGGGCTCTACCACGAAAGGGCGGTATGAACCTCGTAGCAGGGGTATCAGCCACTGGGGAGCGATAAGTCTTGGGGACTGAGGTAGCAACCTTAGACTTACGAGCCGATGAGGCTACAAGATCGTGTGTATCCTTTTGTATCAGGGCAGCAGACAAGTCCTTAACCAGCTCTTCGGGAAAGAGGAACTTCGAGAGCGGAGCAAAAAGGAGTTGTGACCGTTGGCAAGGTGTAATGCTGGCGGAAAGGAAGGTACACAGTTGTTCCCTTTTCTTCAAAACCCCTGATACAAACATCGACGCAAGCTCACCCGAACCATCCCTAATGGCCTTATCCATGCAGGACATTAATAGCATGGCAGAATCTTTGTCCGCAGGAGAGGTCTTCTTGCTGAGGGCCCCCAGGCACCAGTCTAGAAAGTTGAACATTTCAAATGCTCTAAACATTCCTTTCAGTAAGTGATCCAGGTCTGAGAAGGTCCAACAAACCTTCGAGCGTCTCATTGCAGTTCTCCGAGGCGAGTCTACCAGACTTGAGAAGTCAGCCTGGGCAGAGGCAGGTACTCCCAAGCCTGGTGCTTCTCCTGTGGCATACCAAACGCTCGCTTTCGAAGTGAGCTTCGTTGGAGGGAACATGAAAGAAGTCTTGCCAAGGTGTTGCTTAGACTGCAGCCATTCCCCTAAGATCCTTAAAGCCCTCTTAGAGGATCTAGCTAGGACTAGCTTAGTATAGGTGGACTTAGCTTGTTGTACGCCCAGCGAAAACTCAGATGGCGGAGAGCGGGGAATAGCAGAGACAAAGTGGTCTGGGTAAACCTCCCTAAGTAGAGCCAAGACCTTACGAAAATCAATAGACTGTGGAGAAAGCTTGGATTCATCCACGTCTGATAAGGGATCCAGGTGTGCCTCCTCATCATCCGAAGCCTCATCACCAGAGTGTAGCGAAGAGATCGGACAAGAATGCTGAACTGCAGAGTCGGAACGAGAAGGAACAATAATAGTGGTTTCCTCTTCAAGTGACTGTTGAGGGAAAACCTGAGGCTCAGACTGCAAAGGCTGAATAACAGACGAAGCAGAAGGAAGGCGCATGGGTGGAGGAGGCTGACTCCTAGCATGAGAGGTTGAACCCAAGGAAAGCGCTTGCTGAGCGGTTGGCGGAAGCGGAGTAGCAAGTTCCTGTTCCTGTGGTATGAGCGTAGCATGATGAGGTTGAGGCTGCGCAGAACAAGGTAATTGTCTCGCAAGCTGAGGTTCCTGAGGCGCAGGGCCAAGGTGTAGTGGTGCTTGCCTTGTGGAGGGTTGAGCTCGCTGCAGCGAGAGCTGAGGAGACTGACTCATGGACGGGAGAGGTTGTTGTACCTCAACCGAGAGTTGCACCACTGGTGGAGCAGCAAGGGGAGGAGGAGGAAGAGAGGTATAATCCTCCTGATCCCAAAGCAAAGGTTGCCTTAACGAAGGCGTAGGCTGAACACCACTGGGAACAGCAAACTCAGAATGTGGCTCAACATCGTACGCCTGGCAGGTGGTACTGCGATCAGGCGGAGCGAGCGTAGGCGGAGCGAACGCAGGCGGAGCGAGAGCAGGCGGAGGGAGTGTAGGCGGAGGCGCAACACTCTCAGCCCGACACTCACGCATCAAGTCCGAAAGCTGTGCTTGCATGGACTGAAGAAGAGTCCACTTGGGATCAGCAGAAACGACAGCAGACTGAGGAAAAGCCTTAACAGTCGAGCTCTGTTGTGGCAGAACCTTACTCCTCTTGGGCGGAGTGCAGTCGACAGATGACTGAGGCGAGTCAGAGCTGAGCCAATGACTGCAACCTGGCTGAGCACTCGCGGACTGGACTCTGCGTTTAAGCGGTCTCGAGACCTGAGACCAACGTTTCTTCCCAGACAGTTGATTAGCGGACGAGATAAAGACGGGCTCAATCGTCTGCAGGTGGGAGTGACGGTCTTTGGAAGACACGCCCGCAACCACCGAGGATACTTCTGTGCGCCTAACAAGGCCTGCCGAACCCTTATGCCCTTCGACATTGCTTCTCCCCTGGGCTTGGGAGCTTGCAAGAGGTCCCGGACTGGGAGGACGACTGGCTCGCACAGAAATATCCTCACGCACCACACTGGCACTGACACTAGCACTTGGCACTGCACTGACACTAGCACTCGTCACAGCACTGGCACTAATTCCACCCACTGCACTCTTGACCTTAAGTTCCTTTACTTCGGCCATCAGAGACTTATGGTCACTTACCACTGACTCTACTTTATCGCCTAAGGCCTGAATAGCACGCAAAACAACTGACATATCAGGCGGAGGGCAAAAAGTAGGTTCGGGGGTAGCCACTACAGGGGTAGGAAAAGGTAGGGGATCATGAGGTGAGGAAAACAGTGAAGAGTGAGAAGAACTCCTCCTAACTCTACCTCTCTCTAACTTAGTTGAATATTTCAAAAGACGGACAAATTCCAATTCCGAAAGTCCGGCGCATTCCTCACATCGATTTTCTAACTGACAGGGCCTGTCCCTACAGTCAGAACAAGCGGTGTGAGGATCTACCGAGGCCTTCGGAATACGCCTATTGCAAGACCTACATCGTCTATGGGAGGGGGCTTGCGAAATGTCAGACATCTTGAATCCAAAGAGTTAGCCAAAGGGGGTTCCAAAATCAAGCAAAAATCGTTAACCGTTAATCAGGACTATATAAAAGCTATCTAGCTAATATAAGAAGGTTTCCAGTAAAGCGACAGCCGTTAATCTGAGAGAATACTTCACCAATTAGCTGTGAAAATACTCGAAGACCATAAGCGTATCCCAGAACGTCTTGCCGGAAGCACGACAGAGGAATAATTGAGGAGGTGTCAACAAGAAGTACTTGAGTACCTGGCCACAGGTGGCGCTGGTAAGTACACCCCCTTCTAGTATTGTGATAGCTGGCGTATCCCTCCATAGAATTCTGTCGGGCAACGGAGTTGACAGCTACATGATTATCGGGTAAGTTTAATATTGAAAACTAGAAGGACCCGAACCTAAGGTCTGCGACAGTGGAATTCCATGTCTTAGCAATAAACTCGGGGATGAGGCCGGGCGTAATAACAGAAGAAAAGCATTCTGAATTGTCTCACATGCGTAAACCTATCATGGACAAACTAGTCATTGACCAAAAGAGGTCAAAATCTATTAGCTAATAGTAATGCATTTAGAGAAGGTATCGCGTTTCCATTTGAAAAAGGAGTACAGTGGTTGGAACTACTATGCATATAGGATAAAATTGACACACTTTGCTATGGGGAGGAGTTAAGTAAGCTGGGAACAAACATCCGAACGTAATGAGAGCTAATCTTTTAAAACACTTATAATCTGAAATATATGGATATTCTCCCCCAAATCATTTACATTAGAGCAGTTTAAGGTACCTATAATTAAACCAATAAGTTCATATTTTCGGAGCCTTTGTATATCAGCGGCCAGTTCCTCACGCATTCATTAAAATGTTATTTTTATTAATAAAATAAATTTTTGAATATACTTACCCGGTGATTATATAAGCTGCAACTCTGTTGCTCGACAGAAAACTCTACGTTCAAAATACGCCAGCGATCGCTATGCAGGTAGGGGGTGTACATCAACAGCGCCATCTGTCGAGCAGGTACTCAGTACTCAATGTAAACACAGAACCAATTTTCTCCTCTGTCCACTGGGTCTCTATTGGGGAGGAAGGGAGGGTCCTTTAATATATAATCACCGGGTAAGTATATTCAAAAATTTATTTCATTAATAAAAATAACATTTTTCAATATTAAACTTAGCCGGTGATTATATAAGCTGATTCACACCTAGGGGGGTGGGTAGAGACCAGCATTACTTGTTTACATTATTATGAGCTAAGTATTTTGTATTTCATTTTAGCAGTTATTCAAAATAACAAACATAAAATAAATAAGTACCTGGTAAGGAAGTCGACTTGAACAATTACTCTGCCTTTTTAAGTACGTCTTCCTTACGGAGCCTCGCGATCCTCTTAGGATGCTGAGCGACCCCTAGGATCTGAAGTATCAAGGGTTGCAACCCATACAACAGGACCTCATCAAAACCTCTAATCTAGGCGCTTCTCAAGAAATGACTTTGACCACCCGCCAAATCAAGTAGGATGCGAAAGGCTTCTTAGCCTTCCGGACAACCCAAAAAACAATAATAAAACATTTCAAGAGAAAGATTAAAAAGGTTATGGAATTAGGGAATTGTAGTGGTTGCTACGAATGGTCCCAGAGTGTAGCAGTTCTCGTAAAGAGACTGGACATTCTTAAGATAAAAAGACGCGAACACTGATTTGCTTTTCCAATAGGTTGCGTCGATTATACTTTGCAGAGATCTATTTTGTTTAAAGGCCACGGAAGTTGCGACAGCTCTAACTTCGTGTGTCCTTACCTTCAGCTAAGCTTGGTCTTCCTCACTCAGATGGGAATGAGCTTCTCGTATTAACAGTCTGATAAAATAGGATAAAGCATTCTTTGACATAGGCAAAGATGGTTTCTTAACTGAACACCATAAAGCTTCAGACGGGCCTCGTAAAGGTTTAGTTCGTTTTAAATAGAACTTAAGAGCTCTTACAGGACATAAGACTCTTTCTAGTTCATTTCCAACCATACGATAAGTTTGGAATATCGAACGATATTGGCCAAGGCCGAGAAGGCAGCTCGTTTTTGGCTAGAAAACCAAGTTGTAGAACATGTAGCCATTTCGGAGGAGAATCCGATGTTCTTGCTGAAGGCATGAATCTCACTGACTCTTTTAGCTGTGGCTAAGCATACCAGGAAAAGAGTCTTTAAGGTGAGATCTTTAAAGGAGGCTGATTGTAGCGGTTCGAACCTGTCTGACATAAGGAATCTTAGTACCACGTCTAAATTCCAACCAGGTGTAACCAAACGACGCTCCTTCGTGGTCTCAAAAGACTTAAGGAGGTCCTGTAGATCTTTATTGTTGGAAAGATCTAAGCCTCTGTGACGGAAGACTGATGCCAACATGCTTCTGTAACCCTTGATAGTGGGAGCTGAAAGAGATCGTTCTTTCCTCAGATATAAGAGGAAGTCAGTTATTTGAGTTACAGAGGTACTGGTCGAGGATACGGATACTGACTTGCACCAGTTTCGGAAGATTTCCCACTTCGATTGGTAGACTCTAAGGGTGGATGTTCTCCTTGCTCTAGCAATCGCTCTGGCTGCCTCCTTCGAAAAGCCTCTAGCTCTCGAGAGTCTTTCGATAGTCTGAAGGCAGTCAGACGAAGAGCGTGGAGGCCTTGGTGTACCTTCTTTACGCGTGGCTGACGTAGAAGGTCCATCCTTAGGGGAAGTGTTCTGGGAACGTCTACTAGCCATCGAAGTACCTTGGTGAACCATTCTCTCGCGGGCCAGAGGGAAGCAACTAGCGTCAACCTTGTCCCTTCGTGAGAGGCGAACTTCTGCAGTACCTTGTTGACAATCTTGAACGGAGGGAATGCATATAGATCTAGATGTGACCAATCTAGTAGAAAGGCATCTATATGAACTGCTGCTGGGTCCAGGATTGGTGAGCAAAATATTGGGAGCCTCTTAGTCATCGAGGTTGCGAAGAGATCTATGGTTGGCTGGTCCCAGGTGGCCCAAAGACTCTTGCATACATCCTTGTGGAGGGTCCATTCTGTTGGAATTATTTGTCCCTTCCGACTGAGACAATCTGCCATGACATTCAAGTTGCCTTGGAAGAACCTCGTTACTAGTGATATGTCTAGACCTTTTGACCAGGTGAGGAGGTCCCTTGCGATCTCGTACAATGTCAGAGAGTAGGTCCCTCCTTGCTTGGAGATGTACGCCAAAGCCATGGTGTTGTCCGAGTTCACCTCCACCACTTTGCCTTGAAGGAGAGACCTGAAGCTTTTCCAGGTCAGACGTACTGCCAGTAGCTCCTTGCAGTTGAAATGCATTGTCCTTTGACTCGAGTTCCATAATCCCGAGCATTCCCGACCGTCTAATGTTGCACCCCAGCCTACGTCCGATGCGTCCGAGAAGAGAACGTGGTTGGGAGTCTGAACAGTCAGGGGAAGACCCTCTCTAAGGTTGATATAGTCCTTTCACCAAGTCAGACAAGACTTTATCTTTCCGGAAACCGGGATCGAGACCGCTTCTAGCGTCTTGTCCTTTTTCCAGTGAAAAGCTAGATGGTATAGAAGAGGACGGAGGTGTAGTCTTCCTAGTGACACAAATTGATCCACGGATGACAGTGTCCCTACCAGACTCATCCACAGCCTGACTGGGCAGCGTTCCTTCTTCAGCATTTTCTGGATGGATAGCAGGGCTGGGGGCTGATCGTCTTGCTCAGCAACGTCCTCATCAGAGGGTTCCTCATCCGAAACTGATGAGGAAACGGCAACGGAGTGGGCAACGTCTGACTCGCTGAATCCGGTCGCACTGGTGGATGCGTGACGGAGCCGGACGCAATATCATGGAACTGCTGCACAGTCTGTGAACTGTCAACAACCATGGGTGCGCGAGGAAGTACAGCGTCAACCCGAAACTGTCTAGACTGTCTGGTTTGTGCAGTCAACACCCTACCGGGTTGCTGAGGTTGACGCACTGCGTCACAACAAGTCACCTCTGCTGGTTGTTGAACGTCCTGAACGTCAACAACCACCTCCGAGCGTCGCTTAACGTCAACGTGCGACTGGCAACCCACACTGGGTCGCATCGGTGGAGGAACCACCTCAACTGGCAGACGCGAGTAGGTTACCTCAGCGTCAACAGGGCGCACAACCGACCGGTTGGAAGGTTGTTGGCCAGAAGGAGGAACCACCTCAACTGGCAGACGCAAGTAGGTTACCTCAGCGTCAATAGGGCGCACAACCAACCGGTTGGAAGGTTGTTGGCCAGAAGGAGGAACCACCTCAACTGGCAGACGCGAGTAGGTTACCTCAGCGTCAACAGGGCGCACAACCGACCGGTTGGAAGGTTGTTGGCCAGAAGGTTCTTCTCCGCATTTAAGTCCTCTATCAAGGACGCAAGCTTGGACTGCATGTCTTGCAGCAAAGCCCATTTAGGGTCTACGGGAGCAGGTGTGGCAACAGACGGGGTTAGCGACTGAGGCGGAACCATTTACCATCCCTGAAAGCCTTGTTATGTGCGACATAATAGTACAGCAAAACTTCAAAGGCTCGACAAAAGTTGAGAAGTTGACCTGTAAACAACTTGGAGCGTCTCCTGGCTAGGCGCCAGGGCGAGTCTACCAGAATTGAGAAGTCTATCTGGGCAGAGGCATGAACTCCCAAGCCGAGAACTTCTCTCGTGTCCTATCAGACTCTCGCTCTATAAGCCAGTTTAAAAGAAGGGAAATCAAAGGCTGTATCCCTAAAACTCCTCCTGGTGCAAAAACCAGTCGCCTAGCCAACGTAACGCTCTCTAGGAGAGCGAGAGAGCACTAGCTTAAAAACAATGGCTTCGAAGTAGCTAGGCCTAGTGTAAGTTCTGACGTTTAGGCGAACGAGGAGCAGCAGTTACAAGATCCGGACGAAGATCCTTAAAAAATCATCATGATTTAATTAAAGTCCATAGGAGGCTAAGCAGCTTAAGGCTCCTCTCCAAATGACAGAGTCCTCAAGGGAATATCAGTAGGAGGGAGAACAGCAACTTCCTCATCTACAGGAACCTTGTCCGATAAAAGCTAGGTTACCTCAGTGAGTCTCTCACTGGTGCATTAGTAGCAGACCAGAAGGCAACGTCATGTAACTGCTTGACAGTCTGTGAACTGTCAACAACTGAACTGTCAACCACAACAGGTGCGTGAGGACATACAGTGTCCACTCGAGACTGCTTTGACTGTCTAGACTGAGCAGTCAAAACAACTCTAGAATGCGGAGGTTGACGCACCGCGTCAAAACAAAACAACTTAGACTGTTGTTGTACCTCGCGAACGTCAACGGAAGGTTCCGTGCGTTACTGAACGTCAACATGCGGCTGGCAGGGTACACTGGAACGCATGGGTGGCGGGACTCTCTCAGCTGGAGTGCGGCAGAAGGTCGCCTCAGCGTCCACAGGACGCACAACCGTGGTTGGTTGTAGGCTAGAGGTTGGTGCAGTGTCAACCTTCTCCGCACGAAAGTCCCGCATCAATGACATTAACTGAGACTGCATGGTCTGCAGCAAAGACCACTTAGGGTCTACAGGAGCAGGTGCGGCAACAGACGGTGTGACTGCCTGATGCGGTACCGCTTTGCCTCTCTTAGGAGGTGAGCAGTCGTCGGAAGACTGCAGCGAGTCCGAACTGACCCAGTGGCTACAACTGGGCCGTTGGACTTGCGCGGAAGGGACCGACTTGCGCTTAATAAGCCGCGAGACCTTGGTCCATGGTTTCTTACGAGAAACCTCTTCCGCAGACGAGAAATAAATGGGCTCTCTCGTCTTTGTGTGGGTGGGGCGATCTTGGGTAGATACGCCCGAAACCACGGAGGGAAACGTCTGTTCGTTGATCAAGGCCTCTCGAACCCATAAGTCGTTCGACATTACTTCTCCCCTGGGCTTGGGAGCTTGCAAGAGGTCCCGGACTAGGTGAACGACAGGCACGAACAGACGAACCCTCGGACGCAACACTGTAACACTTTGCGCATATCACTTTATCACTTCGATTTTCTGTTTTGCACTTATTTCACTGAAATCGAAACTTTTACTGATTTCTACCTGAAACACGCAATTCTACCCTTCATTAAAAGGTAGTAATTGCGAAATCAGTCGTATAATGCAGCACATTAATACTAGCAAAAAACAGAAAACATATATAAAGATAAAAAATTCAGTGGCTGGGAAAGAGACTAAACACTAGTTCAAATAAACTACGTTTACAATCTCTCACCGCACATAGCCTGGGGACAAGAATAAAACCCTAGAAACGTTTTACCTTCTTCCCCGTACAGCGACTAGGGACGAGAGTAACACGAGAACAACGTTACCCGCTTGAACGGAACGTTTTCTCACCTCTCTCTCCCTCCGTCTCTATCTCTCTCTCTCTTTCTCTCTTGATTTCGCACCTAAGAGAAGAGCCCAATTATATATCGTCAAAAAAACATGTTATTTGACTAAAGGAAAAAACTGAAAGGTTTTCCAAATAAAAAGTTCCTTTAATTTAGAATTTAAAACATTTAAGCTAAGAAAGAATGAACAAAACGTCAGAATCGATTTACTCTTACTGCAAAGTGAAACCGTGATACACTCTCTCTCTATCGTAACGATAGAGCGCATGTTGAACGTCCGGAACGTCAACAACTGCGTAGCATAAATAAACTAAACGTTAGTTCATCTTTGAAAACAGTACGAAGACTATCAAAGAAATTCTTTCATAAAATATTACATTTAAAAAGTTTTAAATTCTTTAAAGGCTAAATACGATATAACGGGCTCAATGTTGATTAACTTCGGTTCCAAGTTAGGACCGCCTACTATCAGAAAAGGTCGCATATAAACAAAACATAAAAATTTATTTTTATATGTTTATAATAAATGGAAAGTTAATCGAAGAGGCCTAATAAAGGCGGAGAGATATAAAATATATAGATCTATAACGTGTTAAGCAAAATTACTAAAAACCTAAACACACTTCCGTCTAAGGGAAGGGTCGGCCATTTAAAAGTGAAAGAGAGTCCATACTCTCTTTGTCACCATAATTAAATCTATCCAAAACGAGTTCAAGTTTTGAGATGAAGATAAAACACCTGCATAGCGAAAGCTCAAAACTAGAATAGTGTACTTCACCAAATAGTTGTGAAAACAAATCCAGTTAGTAACAGCGAATTAGTAGGTCTTGCCGGTAGCCCGACAGAGAGAAAATTGGTTCTGTGTTTACATTGAGTACTGAGTACCTGCTCGACAGATGGCGCTGTTGATGTACACCCCCTACCTGCATAGTGATCGCTGGCGTATTTTGAACGTAGAGTTTTCTGTCGAGCAACAGAGTTGCAGCTTATATAATCACCGGCTAAGTTTAATATTGAAAAAGATATTTTTGTAGTGAATTACAGGGCAATGTAACCTAGGGAAAAACTACTGTTTCTTATAGAAAAAATTACGCTCTCTTCAAAAATGACACTAGTTTCCGTCGCAAATGAATAGTTTCAGAAATATATATACATCTATATCCTACGATAATGGGGGACCCCCAGTGGGAACTCGGGGTTTTGGGTGGGGAAAACATACTGGGGAAACGATATATAATTGTTTTCCTATAGTAAATAACGTGAATTAACCGAATTTGATGTTCATTTCAATCGGAAACAAACAGATCAACCAATTCGGATAACTTTGAGTTACACGGTGTCACTTCTCTTACGAACGAACGATAACATTAGCAACGTTACCAATAATACACAGTGTTACCAACGTTGACGTATGGTACACAGAGTTACCAACGGCACGCTGACATTACTAAAGATAGTAATGATAGATATTTCCATATATTTTTTAAATAATTCCTCCATATAAGTTTTACTCAATATATAAAAAGTACAAAAAGGGCACAGAACCTAACAAACCCACCTAACCTAGCCTAGTAGTATGACAGGTCACAAAATAACATTTGCTCTACATCGGACGTTGGCAGCACTGGTTACTGTATTTTTTCATGACACAATCTTTGAAACGGCGCCTCCAAAGTTTATCCAGATATACTGGTTTGTATTTTCCTACGGTTATTATAATTTCAAGAAGATAATGTATAGAAAAGAAAGGGCTTGTTTTACGTTTATATATCGATTCCCCAGTATGTTTTCAACACCCAAAACCTCGAGTTCCCACTGGGGGTCCCCCATTATTGGAGGATATAGATGTATATATATTTCTGAAACTCTTAATTTGCGACGGGAACGAGTGTCATTTTCGAAGAGAACGTATTTTTTTCTATAAGAAAAAGTAGTTGCTTTCCTAGGTTACATTGCCCTGTAATACACTACAATGATACCCATTAAAAATGGACATCAACTAATCTAACCTAACCTACAAGTCGCGTCCTTACCTAATAGGGGGCTAACACCCCTGCGACCCCCCGTACGCTGCCGTATTCTAAGTTAGACATAATAAGACATACAGGTGGCCGCTATCATTCATACACCCCAAAGATAATCTTAAGAAGCGCCTTTGCAAAAGCTATGCCTCACCCATGAACCTACCTACCTTAGAATACAGCAGGTGAATACATAGTCTGTAGGTTAGGTTGGGGTGGCTTAAGTTAGGCAGTGTTCTATACATGACAGAGGTCATATCCATCGTTATGCCAAAGGTTCTAGAATCCCCTTTATACATGAATTAAGTAAACAATGATTGATAATAGTTATATAGTAACGTTTACCCAAGTAAGTCAAAGTCTGTTCAAGATGGCCATATACAATTTTGAGTTACGATTGGTTAATATATATAATACAGATTTCCTGTTTACTTAAAATTTAAGTTTTTTACCTTTACTTAAAATTTCCTTCTAACTTTTAAAGTGATATGCTCTCGCCGAGTCACTTCGAAGTGACGAACTTGCGGGATCAAAACAACATATGAAATGATCAAACCCATCATTAAAGCACAACACTTTAAGATCGTCTGCTCAATTTTCCTTATACAGTAGTACAACACAATTGAACACATTTGTACAATATTTAAGATCAGATAAAATGTACTATAATTTGAAAATTTATTTTGTTTTATATAACAGTAAGGATTGTCCAAACTACGGATAATCGTCGTATAAATTACGAATTTTAGCAGGTCCTACCACATGGAAACCGTGTGCACTTCAAGACTAAAAATTAAAATTTTCATTGTATGCAACATTCTTAGATATTTAGAGTATCTCACAGCATTTTAAAATCCACATTATTGATATACTCTGAAAATGTATAAGTATTTTATGAAATGGCTACATAATCATCTGATTGGTTAATGACAATACCCATTCAACACACTGAGCACGAAGAAACACTTATATTTGCATGAATTACATATAATTGTGTCTGACATGTACTTTGCATTAACGTGAAATGTATTAATTGTGAATGTTGATTATACTTGAGAAATTATGTTCACAGTCTCTCATGAATACAGTAAAATGCGCATTTGATTAGTGTGACCTTTGCAAAGATAAAGAAGATACTACAGAGTAACAGAACGTTTATATTCATGCCCAAAATTAGGACAGTTAATGAAACTAGACACAAGTGTAGGTATATTGCAAAATCTAGCATGGATCTGGTTGCATACGTAAGTAGGGCAATGCGTATGAAAGAAGAGCTGTTGTAAAGGCTATGCCTCACCCCAGAACCTGAGAATTTTAAAAAAAAAGTCCAAAATTGATTATAGCAAGGTATTATCTCAACTGATTTCAATGTATAATGGGATAAAAGTAAAGATTCAGAATCTCATTATTAATTTAATTATGGTACACGTAAATGAAGCTTAAATACAATAATAAGAATCGGCTTAGAAGTTTTGCACCTATTTATAGTACGATAGAGTGCCCGCAAAATTATTTTGCGGAGTGAGCAGTTAGCAATTATTAACTCTTCACTATGTACATTATTATTATTATTATTATTATTATTATTATTATTATTATTATTATTATTATTATTATTATTATTATTATTACTAATCAAGTTACAACGCCAGTTGGGAAGGCAAGAGGCTATAAACATTATTATTATTATTATTATTATTATTATTATTATTATTATTATTATTATTATTATTATTATTATTATTATTATCTAAGCTACAACCCCACTTAGAAAAGCAGGATGCTATAAGCCCAAGGGCTCCAACAGGAAAAAATATCCCAGTGAGAAAAGGAAACCAGGAAATAAACTATATGAGAAGTAATAAACAATTAACATAGAATATTTTAAGAACAGTGACTATGAAACTTATCCCCATGAAAGCAATATACTTACTTTTTTAGGTAGTAGGTTGCCTAGGGCACCAGCCACCCATTGAGATTCTACCACTAGAGTTATTTGGTCCTTTCACTAACCACACAGTACTACATTGGATCCCTCTCTCTGGTTATGCTAATGTTTTCTTTGCCTACACATACACCGAATAGTAGGGCTTACTTTTTCCACATCCTCTTCTCTCCTCATATACCCGACAACACTGAGATTACCAAACAATTCTTCACTCAAGGGGTTAACTACTATACTGTCATTGTTCAGTGTCTACTTTCCTCTTGGTAAGGGTAGAAGAGACTCTTTAACTATGGTAAGCAGTTCTTCTAGGTGAAGGACACTCCAAAATCCAACCATTGTTCTCTAGACTTGGGTAGTGTCATAGCCTATGTACCATGGTCTTCCACTGTATTGAGTTAGAGTTCTCTTATTTCTCTTCCTCTCTTTTTTTTTTTTAAGTTATATCAACTCGTTCCCTACCAAACCTTTGCTTATAAATTTATGATATATGATAATTTCACGATTATCTAATATTTCTTGACATTCTTAAACCTTAACCAAGGGGTAAGAATGCATACTTTATACAGCTTAGTTTTGGTCCAAACTTGTTAGGTTCTGACAGATTAGAATTTCAATCTCACGTGGCCACACTTGATCTTACCTTACATATCGAACTTGCATAAAATGCAGTAAGTTTGACTCCTGCAGATTTTGTTAAAATTTTTCATGCAAATAGCCTGTCATTGTACACGTATCGAACAGGTAAGTGTACATATGATTGGGTACAGCATGTATTTTAGGCTGACTATCATTTTGATTATGATTCTGACTCATTCTCTACCCAACCTTTAATCATTATAGATATATGATTTACCGTTCTTGAGAATAAATTATTTCAATATCTTTGTTTTTACACAAAAGCAGTACTAAGAATATTTAGAAGATTTTAATACAAAAAATAGTAGGCTTCGTACTCTGACAGACACGATACTTCAGCTCAGGAAATACTTGCTAAGAGAGGATACGCTATAGTCCATTTCTTTTAGTGAGGCATATTTACACCGACTCGCAGCGGTGCCCCTTTAGCTCGGAAAAGTTTCCTGATCGCTGATTGGTTGGACAAGATAATTCTAACCAATCAGCGATCAGGAAACTTTTCCGAGCTAAAAGGGCACCGCTGCGAGTCGGTGCAAATCTGCCTCGCTAAAAGAAATGGACTATACAGTAGTTTGTATTAGTTATTTTCTAAAAAAAAAATTCAAAGTGGATCCATATGGTTCTGATAACATCTTTTCTTTTTGAACAAGTCTTTGAAGCATAAAACATAAGCAATTATTACAACCTCGGTTTCTTGACACGGCTGCAGTAAGTCTGGCTCTACTCTCAAGAACAGTATGATGAGGAGGAGTTACATAAGAAAATCTTGTACTGTAATTTTTTTTCAGCTCCATTTTGTATTTGGTTTGTCTTCATTTTACTTTTTTCATCTATTTATAATAAATCTAATTTCTCGTTAAAATCCTCTATCCAAATTTGCCAATCCAGGTTTCTTTTCTCCTCATTTCTGATAGTGGTTTCAACACGCCCCAGTTACTATACCGACACTCTACAAGGGTGAGCGAGGTGGGTATATTCCTGGCATTCCATGCAACTTTTTTCTCTGGTATATTAAGTAGTATTTATACATTAGAAATGGTGCTAGAGGAGCATTTCACGGAGCGACACAGGTCCCTCGCCCAGAAATAGATTTTTCCTTCGTCAAAATCCCTTTTTTAATGCCATTTCCGTGTTCATTAGCAATTTCGCTCACTGTTCTCTCCCTTTCTACATATGTATACTTTTCAAATGCTTTCCTTTCCAGTTTTCAAAAATGAATTACTCTTTATGATAAACACTGACTCAATTCATTTTCTGCAAGTGCACATATATATTTTCTAACTGCTTATTTCACTTTTGTTGGAAAAAAAAAAACAGTGAACTGCATTAACATAAGATAAGCAGGTGGAAAATACAGTGCAGTATAAGTTGCAGGTGGAAAATACAGTGCAGTATAAGTTGCAGGTGGAAAATACAGTGCAATGTAAGTTGCAGGTGGAAAATACAGTGCAGTGTAAGTTGCAGGTGGAAAATACAGTGCAGTGTAAGTTGCAGGTGGAAAATACAGTGCAGTGTAAGTTGCAGGTGGGAAATACAGTGCAGTGTAAGTTGCAGGTGGAAAATACAGTGCAGTGTAAGTTGCAGGTGGAAAATACAGTGCAGTGTAAGTTGCAGGTGGAAAATACAGTGCAGTATAAGTTGCAGGTGGAAAATACAATGCAGTATAAGTTGCAGACACAAAACAAGGCATATGAATTTCTAATTACATTTAATACAAATACTTTCATACTTTAGGTTAACTTGAAACAAGAAAATGTTTATAAACCTTTATGAAATTTCTTAAGACAATACATTAGTGCTATAAAAATGTTTGGGAATATTCAACGTATAGAGTGATGCCCTTTAAAGATATATTCTCTTCAGGTTTATATGGGTTTCAAGTCTTATATGATAAGGTGCTCTTGCAATCACTATGGGATGAGTCCAAGTTGACGATGGACCTTGTAAGTAGTTTCGTCAAACTCGGCCTGATAGAAATTTCCAGCAATCAGTTTCAGATTATACTTGGCGGCAAAGTTCCTGATGCTGAAATGTCTTCGATTTTCAGCTGTAGGGGAGAAAGAATGATTTTCTCCTTGAAATTATAATGGCAAGAGTATAAAAATACTTCGACAATACTGTCCTAGAATAACTACAAAATTCCTGATGCTGAAATGCCTCCGATTTTCAGCTGTAGGGGAGAAAGAATGATTTTCTCCTTAAAATTATAATGGCAAAAGTATAAAAATACTTCGACAATGACATACTAGAATAACTAGATGAAATTCAACTCTAGGATATATGGAGTATGAATTCCAAAAAGCCTTCGATAACAATTCTTTTAAATCTTATTAAAATTTGTCTGATACAAAACATACTGTGATCTTATTCACTTAGCAATGATATTCGTTTGGTGTTCCCTGCAAATTTATCTTTCATTGTGCAGTAAGAAATTGTTTATGGTACCTGAAGCTAAAAATCATTTTACCGAACAGTACTGTATAGTATTTATATTAGTATACTATATCAAGTTAAAAAACAGGAAAACATTTAGGAAAATTACATGTTTGATGTCGTAAATATCAAAGGGAAAAATAATTCCCGAAAATAAGAAATTATCATCACTCAGTCCTATGAAAATCTACAAATGTGATTAGTTCTCTCATTAGAGTTTAAATGGAATATTAAAACACTTATTAAAATATAGCTGACACAAGGGGGTTTGCTCTTTTATCACGGTAAAGTTACTGAAACTGCAAAACTGACTATGGATTCCCTTGCCGTATTCTTATATTCCCATTCAAAACACCAAAATAAAATGGAAATATGATTCACCATTATCATGTAATGGTACAGTACAGCACTATATTGCATTTATGCATTAAGTTTCATTTCTGTAGCTACTGGTATTTCAAATATGAGCAGTGCTAACTTGTAATCTACAGCAAAGATAATATGAATTCCTCTAATACTGTATGGCAATGGTACATATAATATGCCGTTTCTGAAAACAATTCCCTTTATAAAATGCTGACTTAGCAATTTACAGTACTCCAGTAAATTGCAGAACTGTACTTGTGCATTATTTTGCTAACTGTAAATTACTAACAATGATAAAATCAATAACATGAAAGCCTCTAGTCATATATGCCAATAGTACAAACAGTACGCCGTTTGTGAAAACAATTCCCTTTACAAAATGCTGACTTAGCAATTTGCTGGAGTAGGCCTACATTTGCTATCTGTAAATTACCAACAATAATAAAATCAATTAACAGCTTAAAGACTCGAGAACTTACGTGTATTGCTCGGCATTTTCGGTTCATCGCAGGTTATACGACCCGGCTGCTGGTATGCTAAGTAGACATATCTATGTAGACCTGTTGGAAACAAATAATCATGCAATTGAAATCATACATGCAAATCCTATTTTCCTGTTTCCTACATTTCACGCATTAATTTGTCAATTTTTTAATACTGTATACTGGTCCAACTAGAACCACAAATATACTACATTACTGTACAAGTCCTGTCAAAATTGACGGTTAAATATTTAGATATATATGCACACACACCAAAGCCCTCCCACCAGGGTATGATTACGCCAACTCCACCTTACCCTCGGGATGAGGAGAGCTGAGCGTGACTAGTAAGAAATACATACATACATATATATATACAGTATATATATATATATATATATATATATATATATATATATATATATATATATATATATATATATATACACACACACACCTGCATATATATTATATTTGCTCTTTATTATAAAGGGAAGATTCAAGATACAATTTTTGTCTACAAACTTCACGGTGGAATCCAGATTACAATGGGAACTTTAATGAATTTCCAGACTTTAGTATTAACAAAATTAGAGTTATGAATTTGGATACAATACAGTGCTTGTATTCATAAAGGGGGTGAAATATTCTTTTAGGTAATCTATAAATGTATTAATGGAATTAAAACCCCTCTTACCAGTTCCTTTTGGGGGTCCTGAGCCGACGTAATCTGCAAGTGTCTCTCCTCTCGAGAGGTCGCATCCTGGTACATTGACGACGAGCCAGTGAAGAAACTCTCTCAATTTAGGGTTCTCTCGACTTGGGGCATCAGGATCTAAATCAATAACTTGGATGAATCAATGGACATTCAGTCTTTGTTTTCAATAAGGGTAATAAATATCAATAAATGAAAAGTATAAATTATTGAACATACAGTCCAATCTAATTTTGGTAATATTTCGATAGAGTCCCACCCAGCCATTACCACTTCCCAGTAAATAAGATCTTGATGATTTTCTTTTATTGCGAGCTAAGTGAGCGCAAGGCAGAGCTAAAAACCATTAGATTTCGGTAATATTTCGATAGAGTCCTTAATGGTTTTTGCTACGCCGTGCACTTGCGAAAAGAGAAACATCAAGCTCCAATATACTGGCAAGCGGTAATGGCTAGGTGGGACTCTATCGAAATATCACTCTAATTTCTACCTACAAATTCAAATACGGTATGCCATCATCATCATCATCTCCTCATATAACTATTGATGCAATGGGCCTCAGTTAGATTTTGCCAGTTGTCTCTATCTTGAGCTTTAATTCAGTACTTCCCCATCCATCATCTCTTACTCCGGGTTTCATGGTCCTCAGCCACGTAGGTCTGGGTCTTCCAACTCTTCTAGTTAATATGAACAGTCTGCCATATAAATCAGATATTTTCAGGCATGCACTACATATGAGACTGCAATTTATCGACAGTGCAAAGATCACATCAAACATGAAAGCTGCTAAGATGTGTGCCGTCCTGAGGCTAGAAAGTTGAATGAAATTTCAACTGTTGAGGTGGTTTAGCCGTGTGATAAGGAGAGAAGAGTTAAAAGAAAAATATTATTATCATTATTATTATTACCAGCTAAGCCAAGTTACACAAAATGAAAGAGATAAAAGAAATTAAAATCTGAACGAGAAATTTTGAAAAAATTCAATTTTTTTTAATATGTATTTTTCAAAGATAATCTTAATGTAGTATGAAATGTACCTGTAGGCGGACATCGCTTTCACTACGGCATATAAGGTAAAACTTGGAAAGAGGTGCATCATTTCATTTGGGTCCACTGAGGTGAAGAGATCGAATGGAATTATAAGGATGACTAAATATCGATATAAAAAAATAAGTAAATAAAGGTAAATACAAACTCTTAACTGAAATGCTAAGATTTAAGTTTACCATTTGTCCTGTCTTTCTCTTTATAGCAAACTTATTTTTCTTCATAAAAGTGAAGGGGGCCATCCCCCCTTTCATAGGTTACTTATTTTATCGTTGTGTAATGTTTCTTTGTGGTTAGTTATTTTATTTCCTCTATTTGTTACCTCTATATGTTTATTGGAGATCATAGTTCCTAAATGCTTAAATTATGATGGAGATGGTTTGGCCATGCTCTTCGCATTCCCCAAGAGAGATTAGTTCACCAAACATTCAGCTGGGCTCCACAAGGCACTAGAATAGTTGGAAGACCCAGACCTACATGGCTGAGGACTATGAAGTGCAAAGTGGGAGATGATGAATGGAGACGTATTGCATTAAAAGCTCAAGATAGAGACGACTGGCGAAATCTAACCAAGGCCCTTTGCGTCAACAGACGTAGGAGATGATGATGATGATGATGATATGTTTATGCCTGTTGTGTCAGTGCATTTAATTAATCACTTTGGACAAATATTACTTGTTGATAATCTTCTACACTATACCTCATTTTAGGGAGATTCGCTACCAATTTATCATTGTTTATATCTCGGGAATGGGTTGTTAGTTGGATGTGGGAGATGATGAATGGAAAAGTATTGCATTAAAAGCTCAAGATAGAGACGACTGGCGAAATCTAACCAAGGCCCTTTGCGTCAACAGACGTAGGAGATGATGATGATGATGATATGTTTATGCCTGTTGTGTCAGTGCATTTAATTAATCACTTTGGACAAATATTCCTTGGTGATCTTCTTCAATACTATACCTCATTTTAGGGAGATTCGCTACCGATTTATCATTGCTTGTATCTCGGGAATGGGTTGTTAGTTGGATGTGAGGAGAAAGACCGTCGCTTTCTAGTATTATGGCCAATCTGCTATTACCTTGAAGCTTCATTACACACAGCATCGAGAAGGTTTTTCTTATTGTTCTACTGTTTTCATGTTCTTTGCTATATGTAGGTCATGGAAACATGCTGTATTTAATTGTTAGCGAAAAGGTGTTGATTTCTAAAGGTAATTTTTCTGTATTCTTATGTTCCATGTTATTTTCTTTCAGGTTTAAATGTTTAAAGGCCACTCATGAATGGCAGGGCAAGGGACAGTGACATTACCCTATCGAGTAGGATAATGCCCTAGAGACTGACTATATATACAAATGATCAGTGCCCAAGCCCCTCTCCACCCAAGCTAGGACCAAGGAGGGCCAGGAAATGGCTGCTGATGACTCAGCAGATAGACATATAGGCTTCCCTAAAACCCCCATCCTTAGCTCACACGAGTTTGAGCGGGACTCGAACCCCAGTCTGGCGTTAACTATTCAAGGACGTTAGCACATCGGCCACCACATTATTTCTGTTAGCCAAATAAACAACGGTAGGGGTAAACCTGCTTCTATTACAACTCACCCACAACCCGTCGACAAAAGAATACTGTTAAATAGTGCGTAGATATTTCTTAGTCGACTCCAATGTAGATGATGTACATTCACATGACACTACATGGTCCATTACTACTGAATTGAAGAATGTTCTCAAAGTGTATTTCAGAATAACTATTATGTGTTGCATTTGTTTTATGAAAACATATACTGCAACTTTAATGTGGTTTGTATTTTCTTGTGTTATTAAAAGCTATACATCTTTTTTTTTTGTGCATTATGTTATTTTCATTAGTAAAATAAATTTTTGAATATACTTACCCGATAATCATGTAGCTGTCAACTCCGTTGCCCGACAGAATTCTACGGGAGGGATACGCCAGCTATCACTATACTAGAAGGGGGTGTACTCACAAGCGCCACCTGTGGCCAGGTACTACAGTACTTGTTGTTGACGCCACCTCACTTTTTCCTCGGTCCACTGGTTCTCTATGGGGAGGAAGGGTGGGTCAATTAAATCATGATTATCGGGTAAGTATATTCAAAAATTTATTTTACTAATGAAAATAACATTTTTCAATATTAAACTTACCCGATAATCATGTAGCTGATTCACACCCAGGGGGGTGGGTGAAAAACCAGTGTACAAGACTAAAGGATAGCTAAGTATCCCGTATTTCATATAATCAGTTATCCACAATAACAATGAAATAATAAGTACCTGGTAAGGAAGTCGAACTGAACCGTTACTCTGCCTTTAATAAGATCGTCTTCCTTACTGAGCGCAGCGTTCCTCTTGGAAGGCTGAATCAACTCAAAGGTGCTAAAGTATACAGGGCTGCAACCCATACTAAAGGACCTCATCACAACCTTTAACCTCGGCGCTTCTCAAGAAAGAATTGACCACCCGCCAAATCAACAAGGATGTGGAAGGCTTCTTAGCCGACCGTACAACCCATAAAAAGTATTCAAGAGAAAGGTTAAAAGGTTATGGGATTATGGGAATGTAGTGGCTGAGCCCTCGCCTACTACTGCATTCGTTGCTACGAATGGTCCCAGGGTGTAGCAGTACTCGTAAAGAGACTGGACATCTTTGAGATAGAATGATGCGAACACTGACTTGCTTCTCCAATAGGTTGCATCCATAACACTCTGCAGAGAATGGCTCTGTTTGAAGGCCACTGAAGTAGCCACAGCTCCCACTTCATGTGTCCTTACCTTCAGCAAAGCAAGGTCTTCTTCCTTCAGATGAGAATGTGTTTCTCTAATCAGAAGCCTGAATAGTAAGAAACTGAGTTCTTAGAACTTGGAAAAGAAGGTTTCTTGATAGCACACTATAAGGCTTCTGATTGTCCTTGTAAAGGTTAAGACCTTTTTAGATAGTACCTAAGAGCTCTAACTGGGCAAAGTACTCTCTTCAGTTCATTCCCCACCAAGTTGGACAGGCTTGGGATCTCGAACGACTTAGGCCAAGGACGTGAAGGAAGCTCGTTTAGCAAAAACCGAGCTGCAAGGAACATGTAGCCGTTTCAGATGTGAAAACAATGATCCTGCTGAAGGCGTGGATCTCACTTACTCTTTTAGCTGTTGTCAAGCACACGAGGAAAAGTTTTTAATGTGAGGTCCTAAATAGAGGCTGATTGGAGAGGTTCAAATCTTGATGACATAAGGAACCTTAGGACCACGTCTAGATTCCAGCCTGGAGTGGACAACCGACGTTCCTTTGAGGTCTCAAAAGACCTAGGGAGGTCCTGTAGATCTTTGTTGGTGGAAAGATCCAAGCCTCTGTGGCGGAAAACCGCTGCCAACATACTTCTGTAACCCTTGATCGTAGGAGCTGAAAGGGATCTTACTTTCCTTAGATATAACAGGAAGTCAGCAATCTGGGTTACAGTGGTACTGGTTGAGGAAACTGCATTGGTCTTGTACCAGCTACGGAAGACTTCCCCTTGAGACTGATAGATTCTGAGAGTGGATGTTCTCCTTGCTTTGGCAATCGCTCTGGCTGCCTCCTTCGAAAAGCCCCTAGCTCTTGAGAGTCTTTCGAAAGTCTGAAGGCAGTCAGACGAAGAGCGTGGAGGATTGGGTGTACCTTCTTTACGTGAGGTAGACTTAGAAGGTTCACTCCTAGAGGAAGAGTCCTGGGAATGTCGACCAGCCATTGCAGTACCTCTAAGAACCATTCTCTCGCGGGCCAGAGCGGAGCCAACCAACGTCAGCCGTGTCCCTTTGTGAGAGGAGAACTTCTGAAGTACCCTGTTGACAATCTTGAACGGCGGGAATGCATACAGGTCGAGATGGAACCAATCCAGCAGAAAAGCATCCACGTGAACTGCTGCTGGGTCTGGAATCGGAGAACAATACAACAGGAGTCTCTAGGTTATCGAGGTAGCGAACAGATCTATGGTTGGCTGACCCCACAGGGCCCAAAGTCTGCTGCAAACATTCTTGAGAAGGGTCCACTCTGTGGGGATGACCTGACCCTTCCGGCTGAGGTGATCTGCCATGATATTCATACCGCCCTGAATGAACCTCGTTACCAGTTAGCTTTCGATCTTTAGACCAGATGAGTAGGTCCCTTGCCATCTAGAACAACTTCCACGAAAGAGTCCCTCCCTGCTTGAAGATGTAAGCCAGGGCTGTGGTGTTGTCAGAGTCCACCTCCACCACTTTGTTAAGCTGGAGGGACTTGAAGTTTATCAAGGCCAGAATAACCGCCAACAACTCCTTGCAATTGATGTGAAGTGTCCTTGCTCCTGATTCCATGTTCCCGAGCATTCTTGTCCGTCCAAAGTCGCACCCCAGCCCGTGTCTGATGCGTCCGAGAGGAGACGGCGGTCGTGTTTCTGAACAGCCAAAGGTAGACTTCCTTGAGAAGAAAGCTGTTCTTACACCACGCGAGAGAAGACCTCCTCTCTTCGGAAACAGGAACTGAGACCGTCTCTAGCGTCATGTCCTTTATCCAGTGAGCAGCTAGATGATACTGAAGGGGGGGGAGGTGGAGTCTCCCTAACACGATGAACAGGGCCAGCGATGAAAGTGTCCCTGTTAGACTCATCCACTACCTGACTGAGCATCGGTTCCTTCTCAGCATGCTCTGGATGCATTCTAGGGCTTGGAAGATCCTTGGGGCCGACGGAAAAGCCCGAAAAGCTCGACTCTGAAGATCCATACCCAAGGAGACAATGGTCTGGGATAGGACGAGCTGAGACTCCTCAAAATTGACCAGGAGGCCCAGTTCCTTGGTCAGATCCATAGTCCATTTGAAAATCTCCAGACAGCGACGACTTGTGGGAGCTCTTAAAAGCCAGTCGTCTGACGGAGCCGGACACAAGATCATGGTACTGCTGCACAGTCTGTGAACTGTCAACCATGGGCAAGCGAGGAAGTACAGTGACAACCCGAATCTGTCTAGACTGTCTGGGTCGTACAGACAACTCCTTATCGGGTTGCTGAGGTTGCCGCACTGCGTCACAACAAGTCACTTCTGCTGGTTGTTGAACGTCTTCCCCGTGACACATTGACTCCGTAAACAAAAACTCCTCTAACAAGGACTAAGCTTGGACTGCATGTCTTGCAACACAGCTCAAGGTCTATGGGAGCAGGTGTGGTAACAGACGGGATTAGCGACTGAAGTGTAACCATTACCTTCCCTGTAAGCATGTTATGCTTAAATAAAAGTCCATAGGAGGCTACGCAGCTAAAGGCTCCCTCCAAATGACAGAGTCCTCAAGGGAATATCAGAAGGAGGGAGAAAAGAACTTTCTCATCTACAGGGACCATATCCTAGAAAAGCTAAGTTCTCTCAGTGAGGGTTTCACTGGTGCAAAAGCAGCAGACTAGAAGGCAACGTTATGAAACTGCTTGACAGTCTAGTGAGTTGGCAACAACCAAAGATGTGTGACTGAGAAGCATGCGGTAAGGTATGCAGAGCATGTTGTATGCAGAGAATGCTGTATGCAGAGCATGCTGTATGTAGAGCATGTTGTATGCAGAGCATGCTGAATGCAGAGCATGCTGTATGCAGAGCATGCTGAATGCAGAGCATGCTGTATGCAGAGCATGTTGTATGCAGAGCATGCTGTATGCAGAGCATGCTGTATGTAGAGCATGTTGTATGCAGAGCATGCTGAATGCAGAGCATACTGTATGCAGAGCATGTTGTATGCAGAGCATGCTGTAAGCAGAGCATGCTGTATGTAGAGCATGCTGTAAGGTAAGCAGAGCGTGTGCATGGCGTTTAACATTTCTCAGAAATTCCATGACCAGTGCTAGAGTGCTTTATGCATGCTTGCATGGGGTTTTAATATCAACATAATATTTACCTTACATTCATAACTCATGATTCATATTTTTGCCATATTTTGCGATATTGTTAAAAATATATTGCAAGGAATACAAATATATTTTTATAAGTAATACAAACAACCTCCATTATCATAATGTTTGAAAATGGAGGTAAGGTATGCTGAACAGCAGAGTCAGAACGAGCTGGAACAACAATAGTTGTGGTTTCCTCTTCAAGACTCTGTTGAGGGAACACCTGAGGCTCAGTCTGCAAAGGCTGATCAAAAGAAGTAGCAGAAGGTAGGCGCATGGGTGGAGGAGGCTGACTCCTGGCATGAGTGGCTGAACTCAAGGGTTGCGCTTGCTGAGTGGTTGGCGGATGCGCAGTAGCAAGTTCCTGAGGAACGAGTTGAGGTTCCTGCGGTGTGAGCTGAGAGCGAAAAGGTAGTGGCTGCGCAGAACGCAGTAAAAGTCTCACAAGTTGAGGCTCCTGAGGCGCAAGGCTAAGGTGTTGAGGTGCTTGCCTTGAGGAGGGTTGAGCTCGCTGCAGCGAGAGCTGAGGAGACTGACTCATGGATGGGAGAGGTTGTTGTACCTCAAGCGAGTGTTGCCTCACTGGTGGAACAGCAAGTGGAAGCGGAGGAAGAGAGGTATAAGCCTCCTGTTCCCATTGCTGAGGTTGCCTTAAGGAAGGCGGAGGGAGCTGCACACCACTGGGATCTGTAAGTTTACTTGTGAACGAAGGTTCTGGAGTGGGAGGTGAGACCTTCCGGACTCACCAGTGGTAGCTTATACACCCCCCCCTGGAACCCCCCCAAGCGGCGGCGCGAGCCCTAAACCACGCCCCCTTGGGCGGAGTTACCAGAGACGAGCGGGTTGACTCGGCAATGGAAGTCACATTTTTGAAGTTGTAATAGAACAAAAAATAACACAGAAGTGGTTGAGCTTACCTTGGTAGTGCAAGTTATGAAGGAATTACTGTGAAGGTGCAAATTGTTGGACATAAAGGTCTTTTTACTAGTAAATTCAATCTTCTTGTGCTCTCTTGGTTGATATGAATATTGAAAGATTCCAGTTAGTTTGTTTTCTGTGGAATAATAGTGATTGTATGTGTGTGTTCTTGTATATAGCCTACTCTGTTGAATTATGAAGTTGTTAGAATATTCCCTCCTAAGTACTGTACATGGTCTCCTCGGCTCACGGGGGAAGGGTTGGAGGGTGACCCAGACTTTGAGTCCGGAAGGTCTCACCTCCCACTCCAGAACCTTCGTTCACAAGTAAACTTACAGTTCTGGAGAGGGAGGTCTCAACCTTCCGGACTCACCAGTGGTAGCTAGGCAGATGCTTCAGGGGGCTTGAAGATGAAGTCCAGCGACCACAGCATCGAAAGCTCCCTGTAAGCCGAGGAGAGCATAGTAAGAGCTGAAGACAGAGTCGCTTCTCCAATTCATTCTGGACATGATTTCTTGTATCGATACTCCATTGTATAGCAGTCTTGATGAAGCTTGCCCCCTTATAGAGTGAAAATTCGTTGACTGTTTAGTTGCATTTGGGTCGGCTCTGAAAATGCACTCCCTAAAAAGTTGTCTCATTTTTTGTAGAGACATTATCTTGAAGTGTTCATCTAGCCATATGTGGTCTTTCCTGTCTATGTTTCTTTCCATACAGACTTTGTTGGTGTATTCCAAATAGAAGTTCAATTGTCTGACTGGACATATTTTTGGTCTGTTAGGAAGCTTCCTAAAGCTGATCTCTATTGGCGTGTAGTTGTTCTTTTGGTTTTTGGCCATGAAGGAAGGGTGGTTCCGTAAGACAATGTGTTCTGGGGTGAAGGTGCTCCTGGAAATGCTGAGATTGTTAAATTGATTAGCTCTTAAAGGGCAAGCTAAGGCTACTAGGAACAAGGTTTTCTGTGTCAGTAGTAAGGTAGAGTTATCTTTCGTGGTGTTGAGAAATGAAATTACTTTGTCTAGATCCCAGCCAGGGAACTGGTGAGAATTTCTAGGTTTCCTTCTATTAACTCCCGATATCATTGCTTTGACATATTTGTCCTCTGCAAGACAGTAACCTGGGAAATAGCCTGACAAGATAGGACCTAAAGCTGCTCTGTAGCTCTTCAGGGTGTTGTAAGACAGACCCTTGTCTATAAGGTGATTGAAAAATAAAATAATTGCTAACAGGGGAAATTTGTTGTCTCTTCCATACTCCTTGTGAATGAAACTTTTAAAAATGTTGTATAGGTTTTCATACTTGTGCAAGGAGCTGTCCCTCAAGCTGACAGCAATTTTGGAGCAAACCTCAGGAGGAAAGACGTTAGGGAGCTGATCCTTTAAATTTTGAAGGCGATCAAAGTTGATTGGAGCTTTGCTGAGGGTGAGATACAATCCTTGAGAACTATCTGGTAGTCTTCGATCTTCACAATGTATCGATTGTGCTGCTTCGCGACTGACTTCACTAATGGAATCCATGGTTCCGTCCCCTGCGATATGGTGCAGAAAAGCATATTATTATTGCATTCTTTATTGATTTTAAAAGCTACTTTGTGTAGTAAGAATCCTGGTGGAAAGGCATAGAGGGGTGTTGATCCCTTCCAGCTAATCGTAAGTGCATTATTGCTGATGGCTTTTTGATTTGGAAGAGATGAACAGAACTTTTTGCACTTAGTATTGAAACCATTTGAGAACAGATCTATTTCTGGGGTGAAATTGAAGTCAGAGCAGATTAAGGAGAATAGACTGTCACTGAGGGAAGTTTCTGTGTGAATGGAACCCAGGTCCCTGGAAAGTGAGTCTGCGATGGTGTTACTTACTCCCCTGATCCATCTGGAATTTATCTGTATGTTGTGATCCTTCATGGTACTAAGTATTTTCCTGACTAGTTCATGGGCTAACTTGTTTCTGATACTACCCTGTTTCTTTATCCAACAATTAGTAACCTTTGAATCAACATGTATTAAGACTACCTTGTTGTATAACCTTGTGATGAAGTGTTCCAAAGAATAGAAGCAAGCTAATAACTCTCTTACATTGATGTGAAGGGAGGATTCTTCATTTGTCCAAGTTCCATTTATTGAGAGCATATTACCCGCTATTACTAATGCACCTCCCCAACCCTGGTTGGAAGCGTCAGTGAAAAGTTCTGCATCTATCTGTGGTTTTGGAATGTTAATCTCTCTGTACATTTGTCTCTGTTCCCATGGCTTTAGGTATTTTTTGAAGGTGTGGGGAATGATTTTGTACCCTGAATTAAAATAACTGTGGTACCTGTGGAGATATTTAAGATGGAATCTTCCCAAGCTTGTATAGGATGCACTAAAATTTAAAGCTCCGATTAACATTTGATAGGAATGCAGGTCGGATTTAACAGAGTTGGAGAAAGCTTTGGCCAATTCGATACACTTCTCTATGTTTTTCCCACTGGGATTCATAGTTTTCTTAATCATATTGTAATGCACTCCTAAAAATTCGATTCTTTGAGTCGGTTCAATTGTAGATTTTTTAAGTGAGATATTCCATCCTAAGTCTGACAAGATCTTAATGACTAGCTGAATGTGATTTTTACATTTTACATAATCTTTTGCTAATATGAGAATGTCATCAAGATAGTTGAATATTAAGATGTTATATGAGGTTCTAATATACTTGATCACTGTGTACATTATTTTTGAAAAAATATAAGGTGCTGTCTTTAGTCCAAAGGGTATCACAGTCCATTTGAACTTCCTTTTACCTAGTTTGAAGGTTAGAAATTTCTGGCTACTTGCATGTAATGGAATGTGCCAATAAGCATCTTTTAAATCTAGTTTGCAGGCCCAAGAGTTTAGATGTAGATAGGGAAATATAGTATTGGCCTTGAGCATGGTAAAAGAAGGTTTTTTAATCATGGTGTTGAGCACTTTCATGTCAAAGATTAGTCGTACTGTTCCATCTGGTTTGAATTTATAAAATATGTGGTTGGAGTAGTAAAAGGAAGTTCTGGGGATCTGCTCTATGACACCTAGTTTTAGCAGTCTGTCACATTCACTTTCCAATATTTTACGCTTGTTAATTGAATAAAATCTATCTTTACCTGTTCTTTTTAATGACCTCTGGGCTTTAAGTTTATTATTAAACGGAATTCTCACCCCTTCATTGATAATTTTACAAGCAAAAGAGGCATTAGGAAGCTTTCTCCAACTATCAATATTCATCAATAATGACTTACCTATCCTATTCTCTGGGGGGCTCTGGGAGGAGTTATTCATTGGTTTTGAGGCCAAAGGCGAGGTCTCTTTACTTCTATCTTGATTTATAGCATTTGGCCCAATGTCATGATGGTCTGGTGCGGAGCAAAGCTCGTTATTATCTGGTGCTGAGCAAAGCTCATTAACCACTGGTGCTGAGCAAAGCTCGTAATTAACTGGTGCTGAGCAAAGCTCATTAACTGGTGCTGAGCAAAGCTCATTATTAACTGGTGCAGTGTAAACATCATTATCAACTGGTGCATAGAATACTGGTGCTGAAAAAATTTCTCTTTGAACTGGTGCGGAGCATGGCTCAATTTCTAGGGTCTTTCTTTTCTCTGGCTCCTGAACTATTAGCTTGTCCATTTTGTGACCTCCCCCCCCTGTACCCACCTCGCCTATTACCTCTTCTAAGTGGCTGAGACTTGAATCTAAAGTTAGGGTTACCTTTGAGGAAACGGAACCTTCTTCCCTGAAATCTGCCCCCGAAGTTGAATTTCCTACCCCTGAAGTTTGCTGCCCCTCCTCTGAGGAGGGGACCTTTGTGAAAGCAGGCAGCAATGGCTGATTTTTGGTCTTCAGTTAAATTCCAAACTTCTTTAATGTCTGCTTTGATTATAAGATCTCTTACTTCTTCCTTGAGGTATCTAGGAAGTGCTCTGCTTCTGAAATTTCTTATCAAGTTTTGTATGAGGTCTATGCTCCTCCTTAGGGGACCAATAATAATTTTGGACAAAAAATCAATGTCATTTACTTTGGAGGGGTATACAATGTGTGCCAGTGCTGCATGCCCTTGAAAGGCAGAAATACTCATTTTAATATTTTCAATGTCATAAAAAAAATTTTCTCTTATAACTGTCATCAAATATCTTACCTTCAGGCCAGAAATTCAACTTTGGAGTATTAATTAATTTAAAAAAGTCTGAGAACTCCTTATTTTGACTACTAACAAAGAATTTATCCCGGTTATCACTATGGCCTTCACTGAAAGTTAATGCTACTAGTGAATTATTCAATTGAATTTTCCCTTCTCTATGAAAAGATGGTTCAGCTTTGAAATTGGTGGAAATATATGAAGGAATGGGTTTATTGAATGTAAGAAGGTTGAAATCTTCGTAATCACTTTCGTCTCCATTATTATAAAAGGAAAAGAGGTCTAAATTTGCACTTTCAGGTAATTCAGGTGATCGTCTTGAGCGCTTAGTAGGAGGGGGAGCCTCATTCTTCTTAGCAGGTGAACCACTTCTGCCGAGATGAATGTTTAATATCAGTGATTTATTTACCATAGAATAATTGAAATTTTGTTCAACCGGTATAGTAAATATGGACAGCAGCGGACCTAGAAGGCTGAAGTCAGGCAATGGGGTTCACGACTCAAATAGCCCTCTTAGGTTAATTCAGTGCCATATTTAAGTGAATGATAAGTTTAAATCTGTTATTATTAATAAACTAGACCTGCCTCATATGTAACCCTTATCAGATAGCCCCCCAGGGCCTAGGCTAGTGTCGATAGGTTTAAAGCGAGAAATGTAAGCTCGAACTTACCTGTGGTCTAGCCTACTGCCTATTAAGCGCGTGCTTTTAATGTGTCAGGCAAGCAATTTGTTTTGTGTGCTTAATTATAATTTTGTAATATATAAAAATTGGAGTATTTAGTTTGTTTATACCGATTAATCGTGTAGTAATCATGCACATGCTTTGCTTAAGCTACTTACGCTATGTTCGGAAGTGCCTGCTCTAAGCATTCAAATCATAACAAGCTTACGTATGGGGGCCGCCATTTGCATTTGTGACGTCATTAGTCTAAATCAGCTGCTTTCCATATGACGTTTTCGTTGTAAACAGAATTTAAAACCTTACCTTTTCTGGATGATTTGCATAAGAGTTTGATTCTGTTGTAGTAACATATTTACGATATCAGAATTAGAAGGCATATCACTATCTGCAGTCGATTGTGTGCGTTTTTCGTTACTGATTACGTTCTCCTCTCCGCTGGAGTCTTCGCTAAGCCGATGCACCTCCGCGGAGGTAAGAATTTGCCTAGACATAATTAAGCCGTGGGCTGAGATATTACTCTGGTTGCTGAGTGCAGGATAATGAAAATCAGCAAATGTTGGGAGCAGCGGGAGGGAAAAAGAGGAGAACGTTCTGTGCCGAAGTCAACTTCAGAAATGTGACTTCCATTGCCGAGTCAACCCGCTCGTCTCTGGTAACTCCGCCCAAGGGGGCGTGGTTTAGGGCTCGCGCCGCCGCTTGGGGGGGTTCCAGGGGGGGGTGTATAAGCTACCACTGGTGAGTCCGGAAGGTTGAGACCTCCCTCTCCAGAACAGTAAACTCATAACGTGGCTCAACATCGTACGCCTGGCAGGCGGTACTGCGGTCAGGCGGAGCGAGCGCAGGCGGAGCGAGCGCAGGCGGAGGGAGCGCAGGCGGAGCGAGCGCAGGCGGAGGCGCAACCTTCTCAGCCCGACACTCACGCATCAAGACCGAAAGTTGTGACTGCATGGACTGCAGTAGAGTCAACTTGGGGTCGGCAGACACTAAGGTCTGCTGAGGTAAAGCCTTAACAGCAGAGATCTGTTGCGGCAGAACCTTACTCCTCTTAGGCGGAGTGCATTCAACTGATGACTGTGGCGAGTCAGAGCTAACCCAATGACTGCATCCGGGTTGTTGAACTCTAACTTCGTACGTCTGGCATAGGTCTGGACTTTACGTTTAAGAGGTCTTGAGACCTGAGACCAGCGTTTTCTCCCCTAAATTCTTCTGCAGACGAGCAAAATAAGGGCTCAATCGTCTGCGGGTGGGAGTGACGGTCTCGGTAAGACACGCCCGCAACCACCGAGGATACTTCTGTGCGCCGATCAAGGCCTGCTGAACCCTTTTGCCCTTCGACATTGCTTCTCCCCTGTGCTTGGGAGCTTGCAAGAGGTCCCGGACTGGGAGGACGACTGGCGCGCACAGAAGTACCCTCACGCACAACACTGACACACTTTGCGCTAATCACTTATCACTTTGATTTTCTGTTTGCACTTATTTCACTGAACTCGAAACTTTAAGTGGTTTGTACCTGAAACACGCAATTCTATCCTTTCTCAAAAGTTAGTAATTGCGAAAACAGAATTACAATGTAACAGAAAAATCTAATGAAAGATAAATAATTCAGTGGCTGGAAAGAGACTAAACACTAGATCACTCTAGAAACGTTTACCTTCTTCCCCTAAAGAGACTAGGGAGAAGAGCAAAAACGAAAACAACGTTACTCGCTTGAATGAAACGTTTATCCTCCTCTTTCTCCCTCCGTCTCTATCTCTCTCTCTCTCTCTCTCTCTCTACTTGACTTAGAACCTGAGAGAAGAGCCCAATCATATATATCGTTAAAACATATTATTGTTAAAGGAAAAAACTGAAATATTTCCCAAAATGAAAAGTTCCTTTATTAGGATTAAAACCATTAAGTTAAGAAAGAATGAACAAAACGCTAGACACGGTTACTCTTACTGCAACGTGAAACCGTGAAAATTCTTTCTCTATCGTAACGATAGAGCGCAAGTTGAACGTTCTGAACGTCAACAACTGCAGAGACAAAACAAAACGTTAGTTCAACTTTGAAAACAGTACGAGACTATCAAAGAAATTCTTTCAAAGACATTAAAATAGCATAATATGTTAACAGGTAAAACCGAAATGACGGGCTCAATGTTAATTAACCTCGGTACCAAGAAAAGACCGCCTACTATTAGGAAGGTCGAATATAAACAAATATAAAAATTAATTTTAATAAGTTTATAATAAAAGGAAGTTAATCGAAGAGGCCTATAAGAGGCGGAGAGATATAAAATAAATCTATAACTTTTGTTAAGCAAAATTAAGAAAGAGAGTCTATACTCTCTTAGACACCAACACTTCCGTCTAAGGGAAGGGTCGGCCATTTAAAGGTGAAAGAGAGTTCATACTCTCTTCGTCACCATAATTAATCAAATTAATTCCAAAAGCTAACTAAGCTAATATAGAAGTTTCCAGTATAGCGAATAGCTGCAAATTTTAGAGAAATACTTCACCAAACCGTGAACAATACTCCAAAATCATAAGCGTATCCAAGAACGTCTTGCCGGAAGCACGACAGAGGAAAAAGTGAGGTGGCGTCAACAACAAGTACTGTAGTACCTGGCCACAGGTGGCGCTTGTGAGTACACCCCCTTCTAGTATAGTGATAGCTGGCGTATCCCTCCCGTAGAATTCTGTCGGGCAACGGAGTTGACAGCTACATGATTATCGGGTAAGTTTAATATTGAAGATTATAAGTTCTTGTAGACATTTACTAATTTCTAATAATGAATTATATCAGAACAGAGCATATGCTGACATATCCTAAAATAATGTTACTATAATATTGTATTGTCATTAAATACAAGAAATTAATTCACTAGTTACAAGTAGGTATCATTATTATTATTATTATCATTATTATTACTAACTAAGTTTTATGCCGCGGGGGCATAAAACAATTAGAATAGCGCCAACGTTATCCCTGCGTGTCGTAAGAGGCGACTAAAAGGGACGGGACGAGGGGGCTGGGAACCCCCTCTCCTGAATTGAAATTCCTGTGAGACATCATCAAAGAGATGGAGCTGGGGGGAGAGTGACTGCTCCCCGCACTCTAGTTTTGGGGTGTTTGAATGTGCGTGGATGTAGTACGATAGAGAGTAAAAGATGTGAGATCGGAAGTATGTTTAGAAGTAGAAGGATGGATGTATTGGCCTTGTGTGAGACAAAGATGAAAGGAAAGGGTGAAGTGATGTTTGGTGAAATGTCTGGTAGAGTGTCTGGGATTGAAAGGGGAAGAGCGAGAGAGGGTGTGGCTTTATTGCTGAGTGAATGGATGACAGGTAAAGTAGTGGAATGGAAGGAGATATCATCTAGGTTAATGTGGGTAAGGGTTAGGTTGGGTAGGGAATGTTGGGCGTTTGTCAGTGCGTATGGGTCAGGTAGTGAGAAAAGTGAAGAAGAGCGGAATGAGTTCTGGAATGAATTAACTAGGTGTGTAGAAGGACTGGGTAGAAGGAATTATGTAGTTGTTATGGGTGACTTAAATGCTAGAGTGGGCGCTGGAGAGGTAGAAGGTGTCATTGGGAAGTATGGCGTACCAGGTGAAAATGAGAGTGGTGAGAGACTGGTAGATATGTGTGTTGAACAAGAGATGGTAATAAGTGCTAGCTTTTTTAAAAAGAAAGATAAAAATAAGTATACATGGGTAAGAGTGGCAAATGGAAGAGTAGTAGAAAGGGCATTAATGGATTATGTGTTGATAACTAAAAGAATGTTTGGAAGATTGAAAGACGTGTACGTGTTTAGGGGTATGGCTAACGGTATGTCTGATCATTTTTTGGTGGAAGGAAATTAGTTGCAGCAAATGAGTGGGGGAATAGAGTAGGTGGATCTAAAAGGGAGCTAGTGAGGGTTGAAGAGCTAATAAAACCGGGGGTAAAAAGTAAATATCAGGAAAGGTTGAAAATGGCATATGACGAGGTGAGAGTAAGAGAAACTGGTAATTTAGAGGAGGAGTGGAAGTTAGCAAAAGAAAATTTTGTTGGGATTGCAAGTGATGTATGTGGCAAGAAGGTTGTTGGAGGCAGCATGAGGAAGGGCAGTGAATGGTGGAATGAAGGAGTGAAGGTAAAAGTGGAAGAGAAAAAGAGGGCTTTTGAAGAATGGCTGCAGAGTAATAGTATAGAGAAGTATGAAAAATATGACAAATTCGAAGATAATTTGTATTTTTCCTAACCATACAAACCTTAGCTATTTACAAAGGGTTATTACTTTTAGCGTAGCTGAAATGGCGAGCCATTAGAATTTAACGAGGGTGTATTACCCCCGCGCTAGTTAGCGGGGGGGTAGGGGAGTGGTAGCTAGCTACCCCTCCTCCCCCTCACACACAGGTGAATACTCACTTTCACTTAGAGGTAGGAATTGTCTTGGGGGACAGGGCTGGCGGGCAAATATGTGTAAATAGCTAAGGTTTGTATGGTTAGGAAAAATACAAATTATCTTCGAATTTGTCATTTGTTACGTAACCGAAATACAAACCACGCTATTTACAAAGGGTGACTTATCCCTTAGGAAGGGTGGAAAGTCCCCAGCCATACTGGCTTTGGCTTTACCCGGGGACTCAGAATCCGAGTGAGTCGCACTCGAGAAAAGGAGTCCCTGCACCTCACAAGTTCCTTGCACCGCAAGGAACCATGTGACCTACGTAAGCTTGTGTGTGAAGGAAGAAGTGTGACCCGTCTTAGGCAGTTGACCTGGAGTTCCAGAAGGAACTCTGGGTTAGGACGTTCCCAATACCACCTCGTCAGGGTATGGGGGACGCGACAGTATTGACTCAATACTCGGAACACAAGGAAGCATGGTTTACCTGCAGAGGTTCGAGGTCAGCTATGCAGAGACCAGGATGCTGCTTCCCCGTAGAGGGGATGATGAAGAAAGAACTAAGGGCCAGACATACTTCTTTCGTTCATGCAGACTAAAACCTGATAACAATGCCCTCAACCTTCTGCTACCTGTCCAAAAAGGAGCCTGAGGTTAGACCAGCTGTTGTGTAGCCACCACAGAGCGATAGAAAACGTATCGAGACTCCTGTGGGTCACGCCCTGCAGGAAGCGGGCTGCGAAGGTCATCAGACGCTTCCAGAATCCAGCTTGTAGCACCTGCGTCACAGAGTAGTATTACTCGAAGGCGAGGGACGTTGCGATGTATCCAACATCGTGCTGTAGGGCGACGTGACGGGGGAGGGTCTGAAGACAGGTCGAGATGAATGTCCTTGAGTCCGGGCTGAAGAGGTATACTGGTGACTCTTCCCCCATGTCCTCCTTGTGTTCCCAAATCGGCTGCAACTGAGGCCAAACTGCAGCTGTTCCCAGCGCTAACCTCTCGATTCCTGTACTGGCAAGAAAGAGAAGGTCTTGGGACATCAGACACAGAATGGAGACTCAAAATCTTGAATGAATCGGACCGAAGGGTCGGGACCCTCAGATTCTGAGTCTAGCCAACAACTCAGGAGCGAGCCTGAATGTTGCCTTCCCCTCTTCCTTAGAAAGGGGGGGAGTAGTAAGAGACCAAGAAGATTGCTTACACACTGGCCGTGGCCAGAGTGAGCAGAAGACCCAAGGCGGAATACAATCCGAGGCCTGTCGTAAAAGGGTCTTGAGAAGATCTCTTAAAGGACTAAAAGTCCGAGCCATGCTCCAAGTTGGAGGTCTTCCTCCGACTAGGGCAGGGACGATCGTAGCTTCGCATGAGCGAGGATAGATCCAGCGGGCAGGAAAAAGTTATTCCTTTAAGCCTGAAGGTCAGGGAAAGGCTGAGCGACAGGCTTCATTGCCAAGAGCGGAAAGGAGTTTCCTCCCGCCGAAAGGCAATAAGACCGTTATTGCTGGAGAAGAGGCCTCACGGGAAGAGGTATATCTCCCACGGCACCAACCACCTTAGACTCTTCACTTTGCCTGGGAGACCCCTGTGGATGACTATCGCAGATGACGCGACCTCCGTACCGCGACTGTAGCGGGTTGTCTCTTCTAGAGGAGGAAGCGTAGTGTCTCCAGGCATGAAGCCGAAGCGACGCCCCGGTTCGGGAGAGATGTCGCAGTGTGGTTGCTTGAGTAGTCTGCGCCGTGGGAGAAGCTCTCCCGGGAGTTCCGTCAGGGGAAGCAGAGGGTCCAGAAACCGTTCTGCGCATAGTCCCAGTGGAGCTCTCCCATTGAAAGGTTGACAGACAACCTGGTTTTGTTGAGACCCATTGTCCGCAGACAAAAAGGAGGGAAGACGCAGGCGTCGAAGTTGTCCCACCATCACCGGAATGCATCTTGCCAGAGTCTCGGGGTCTGAGACTGGGGGGAAAACTAGCGGAAGCTTGAGGTTCCAAGCTGTCGCGATCAGGTCCCCCAGACCAGCACTTGCTGGTTACCCAAGGTCAAAGACCCCTAGGTACACTCTCTCTATGAGGCTCTGCTCGGATAGTCTGAGAGAAACATTCCCCTGCCTGGAATGAGAGAGCCGATGGTGGAATTGAGAGAATCTCAATCATCCCGGTATCTCTACTGCAAGATGTGAAGGTGTGAAAATGCGTCCCCTGCTGGTTAGCATGAAGTCGACACGCAACGGGGCGACTTGGCAGGAGCGGTAGGATCTGAAGAGGGGCCAGACTAAGGCCCCTAAGCCTGCCTGAATGATGGAGAGGTATCCTTCAGGTCTTGACCATAGGCCTGGACCGGAACATGCCCCCCCCCCCCTTCCTTTGACGAGTCCAAGAACCGCATCAAGAATGTGGGGAAAGGACGAGAATATCCACTACCATCAAGAGGCTCCATAGGTCAACACCCATTGCAGGTTTAATAGTTCCGCTGGTCCCATAGGGCCAGGGAGTCCGGTTAAACATTGCCTGAAGCCACCGGAACTTGGATCGCCCCACATGGAACTTATCCTGAGGCGACCGTTCGGACTATAAACGGGTCAATGAGGAAAGAAGAACTAGGAAACGTTCCAAGGTAGGGCTGAAAAACTCTGCTTGACTGAGAACAGGTACTGCGACTCTCCTCAGTCTTGCCACAGTCAACCGAAAGGAAGGCTCGGAGGATGTGGTAACAGAATCTGGCGTCCCCAGGTGGTCACCCATCCAAGTACCGACGTTGCTTAACCTCGCTGGACGGACGAGAAGCGGGGTTTCCAACGTGGTAAGGCGGTTGACTCAATATCATGGCCAGATACTCCAGATGTTGAGGCAGAGGAAGAGAAGGCTCCAAGCAAAATACCATGAGCCCACACTCATGGTCAGCATTCGGAAGCTTTTCCCGGCGCTGAAGAAGGTCGAAACCCGAGCCTACCGGAGTTGACCAGCCCTCCAAACAGCAGAGGAGGCGGAAGTCTGCACCTGAGCGGCCAAGAGGAAGGCAGGGAGAGTTCTCTGGGGAAACAAACCTGCTATGCCACGGCGGGATAGCCACACTGCATCATAAGCAGGAATACTTGCAGTTTAGGCTGAATTCGACGAGCACCCTGGAAGATGGATGGAATGGAAACTGAAAGTACCCGTCCTTCCGATCCAGGGTTAAAGGAGTCCTGTCGCCTCGTTACCAGTCTGATCGATTCTGCTGGTCTACGCTGGCCGAAGTTTGTTCGACAAACTTGATCAGGGCTGGGAGGTCGACTATGGACATCCCCTCTCAGATCCTTCCTTACAAGAAAGGATCGACTGAGGGGGCCGGGGGTGAAGCCGTCGACGATCCTAAGGAAGACCTTCGCCTAAGGTATGGATCATTCTGCCCAACCGGGCAACTCTGCTGATGCTATGGCATAGAGGTTCAGAGACACTGAATTCGCTGACAGAGACGGCAGGCGCGATATCCTTGGCTACTCACAGAGATTGTGCGGGAATGGGCATCGGGAAGCTGTCATTCGGATGAGTAACCTTAAGCATCCTCCCAGCGAAAAAACCTGCAATCCTAGAGTTCGTGAACTCCTTTTAGGACTATGCCCCCCCGGGGGAGTCTCCCGTGCCATCTGTTCCTGACAGGAGGAAACTGCAATTGGACACCTTGTCCCAGTTGTCGTAGCCGATAACTTAGGCCGACGTGGTTGAAAGAAAAGGGAGCTGGAGCCCTGCAGAGTCTGGAAGAAAGCGCCTTGGAGGAGTGAAACCGGAAGTCGATTTACTCCGCACAGTAGATGTCTAAGTCTCTGTCCTTGGGCAAAGACAAAACTCTTCTCAAGGATGGAAGGGTGTCTGAGGTCGTTGACCTCCACAGATGAGACACCCGAAGGAAGCCTTCAGTCAGCGCGTCCAGATGGTACAACATCGAGCTTGTCCGCAAGTAGATACTTAACGACGAAAAGGCCAAGGTGCCTGAGCTCGAGAGGAGGAAAGTACCCTTGATCTTCCTGTAGCTTCCTTGAACCAAACCTCGGGCCGTAACCGAGGAGGGAAAGAACCTGGTAAGCTCCCAGAGGAAGAGGTAAGCAGTCACCCCTTGTCCGATGGAGAAATCTTGAACGGAAAGCCCCCCCCCCGCCAAACATCCTTCCAGGGCGGGAGAAGGAGAGAGTACTCGTGCAGGAGAGGGGACCCTCGAGACCGACCTCTTGGGAACCAACTTCGCCCTGGGGGAAGTCACCACGAAGTCCACTCCTCTCTTTCTCTTCAGCGTAGGAGACAGCCGCTGGTTTGTTACCCTGGCCGGTGAGTGCTGGTTTCATAACCCTCATTAACGCCCGTGCCAGCGGATCAAACCATGTTTGCTGCTCCAAGGACACAGAGTCCGAAATCCTCGCTAAGGTGAAAGGGATCGGGCGATCCTTTGGAGAGGACACGACGGTTCCTGCCTGAAAAGAAGGTGGGAAGAATGCTGTACTGACCTGTCTTCGTCCTGCACTACCAACCTGTGCTTGGATGGAGGTGATCCCGAGTGCCGCCTAGGAGCACGCGTCCCTGCTGCTACCACCGGCTGTGGAATTCGCCGCGAACTATGGTCGCGCGAGGGCGAACGGTCGCGCAAAGGCGAATGGTCGCGCGGGCGCACAGGCGAGTGGTCGCGCGGGCGCGCAGGCGAGCGGTCGCGCGGGCGCGCAGGCGAGCGATCGCGCGGGCGCGCAGGCGAGCGATCGCGCGGGCGCGCAGGCGAGCGATCGCGCGGGCGCGCCGAGGGATCGTGCTGCCGCGTAGGTGAAGAAGATCGCTGGCGGTAAGCGATGGCGAGCAGCATGTGTAGGTGAATGATCGCGTGATAGGGTGCGATGGTGATCAGCATCCGCAAGAGGGCGAGCGTTCAGGGTTGTGCGATGAGGAGCAGCATGCGTAGGCGGGCAATCGTTCAGGGTTGTGCGATGGCGAGCAGCATGCGCAGGTGAATGATCGCGTGAAAGGGTGCGATGGTGATCAGCATCTGCAGGAGGGCGATCGTTCAGGGTGGTGCGATGAGGAGCAGCATGCGTAAGCGGGCAATCGTTCAGGGTTGTGCGATGGCGAGCAGCAAGCGCAGGTGAATGATCGCGTGAAAGGGTGCGATGGTGATCAGCATCCGCAAGAGGGCGATCGTTCAGGGTTGTGCGATGAGGAGCAGCATGCGTAAGCGGGCAATCGTTCAGGGTTGTGCGATGGCGAGCAGCATGCGCAGGTGAATGATCGCGTGAAAGGGTGCGATGGTGATCAGCATCTGCAGGAGGGCGATCGTTCAGGGTGGTGCGATGAGGAGCAGCATGCGTCAGCGGGCAATCGTTCAGGGTTGTGCGATGGCGAGCAGCATGCGCAGGTAAATGATCGCGTGAAAGGGTGCGATGGTGATCAGCATCCGCAGTTGAGGGTCGCGCGATGGCGATCAGCATCCGCAGTTGAGGGTCGCGCGATGGCGATCAGCATCCGCAGTTGAGGGTCGCGCGATGGCGATCAGCATCCGCAGTTGAGGGTCGCGCGATGGCGATCAGCATCCGCAGTTGAGGGTCGCGCGATGGCGATCAGCATCTGCAGTTGAGGGTCGCGCGATGGCGATCAGCATCCGCAGTTGAGCTAGTAGCTGGCGAACCATGTTCCTTCAGAAGTGTTGGAGAACGTTGGCGTGCCAGCTGTAACACACGTGGGCGATCCGGAGATCGCTGGCGAGCTGATGATCGCTGACGATCGCTGGCGAGCTGATGATCGCTGACGAGCTGATGATCGCTGACGAGCTGATGATCGCTGACGAGCAGAAGGCTACGCGTGGAAGCCTGCGCAAAGAAGAAGAGTCCTTGACCCCGACCTGAACCGAAGTTCTAGATCGCGAGGGCGAACGTGGGCGCACAGGGCACGTAACAGGAACCGCAGGGAAGATCATCTTGAAAGCTCTGACGAACAGGAGAGCGCTGACGAACAGAAGGGCGCGCAGGGAAACCCTGACACGCAAGGGAAGAACCCCCGTGGGGGCAACCCTTTGCCCCGAAGGGATCGTTGTCCGCCGGGAGACTGATGTCCGTCGGAAGACCGCTGTCCGTCGGGAAGACCGTTGTCCGTCGGGAAGACCGTTGCCCGTCGGAAGACGAGATTAGACTGCTGTCCATCTGCACCAAGACGGAAGATCGAGAAAAAGAAGTTGTAGGCTGCAAACGGAGATTCAAAAAGGCGCCTCAAGCACCCTTATAGGGAGATGAGAGGCCCTCACGACGAGGCGGACGGAGGGCCTTACGGCGAGGGAGGCCAACAGCAACAGCAAAAGAAGAAACCTCCGAAGAGGAGTCTCTATGAGTGTACTCTCTCGCGAACGAAAGAAAAACACTTCGTGGAAGAGACTGGTCAGCCAGTGACCTAAAAGGGGCAATCCTCCGAAGAGGAGCTCCTGCAGTTGCCCAGCACCTTGAGCGAAACTGCAGGTGCGACCGCTCAGCACCAAGAGCATAGTCGCACGAAAAAAAGGCAAGAGAAGAACCCCCCAAAAGAGGAAAAGCTCAAGCCTGGACAGGAAAAAACTTCCCTCGGAAGGAAAGTTATCCGCCCAAGGAGGCAAGCCTCCTGACTGTTCTAAAATGAACTGGAGAGCTGTCCGTCGACACGGGAGTACTACCAGTAGAAGGAGACACGCCCCTGACGACAATACAAGGGGGGAGGCAGCAACAGCCGAATCCCCAGGACTCAACCAGACAGCTCACACCGTTGCTATATTACAGAAACGAACTAGATCGGTAACTGTAAAAAAATAAAACAAATAATATTAGTACACATTCATTCCCCCGGGAAGGCTCCGAAGAGGAATCCCGAGGAAAAGGAACAAGAATTACACAACAGGCACGTGCCCTCACAACCACTTACACTCGCGGAAGGAGAGCTGTAACCAAAACAGAATTATAACAATTATAATTATGTAACTATGTAATTATGTAATTTAAAAATGAATGAACACTAAAGAAAAAACGAAAACCCCGAAAGGAATCGTTCTACAAGCTGAAAAATTAACAACTACAATTAGATTCATAAACTAATTGAGACAAAATGTACGGCGTAGCAACCCCACCCACACGGGAAGGAAGCTACAAGGGCGTAGTAAAACATAGTAAAAGGGTGAACGACCTCAAGAGAGAGAGAGAGAGAAAGACCGAAGTCAAACTCGATCGCAACCCATAAAATTAGGCCGTGGTGGCCTAACTGCCGAGGCCTCCACGTAGATATCGTACACTACACACACACATCTGAAAAGGAAACTTACTTATTTCTATACTCAAATATATATACAAACATGAAAACATGTTTACATATATATTGAGTAAAAGAAAAGTAAGCGATTAAGTAAAGACAAAACAGACAATGGCTGCCAAGCGAGGACCAAGACAGAGACGTCTGTCACCGTCCGAGCCAAAAGTGAAAGTGAGTATTCACCTGTGTGTGAGGGGGAGGAGGGGTAGCTAGCTACCACTCCCCTACCCCCCCGCTAACTAGCGCGGGGGTAATACACCCTCGTTAAATTCTAATGGCTCGCCATTTCAGCTACGCTAAAAGTAATAACCCTTTGTAAATAGCGTGGTTTGTATTTCGGTTACGGAACAAATAGAGAGTATGAAAAATATAGAGAGAAAAAGGTGGAAGTAAAGCGCAAGGTACGTGAGACAAAGAGGGCAGCTGACCTGAGGTGGGGTCAGGGACTGGGTCAGTCATATGAAGAGAATAAGAAGTTTTGGAAAGAAGTGAAGAGAGTAAGGAAGGCCGACGCAAGAATTGAAGAGACAGTGAAAGATGGAAATGGAAGGTTGTTAAAAGGAGAGGAGGCAAGGAAAAGGTGGGCGGAATATTTTGAAAGTTTGCTGAATGTTGAGGATGATAGGGAGGCAGATATAATTGCTGTTCCAGGTGTTGAGGTGCCAGTGATGGGAGATGAGAATGAGAGAGAGATTACAATAGAGGAAGTGAGGAGAGCACTAGATGAAACGAGAGTAGGAAAAGCATCTGGTATGGATGGTGTGAAAGCTGAGATGTTGAAGGAAGGGGGTGTGACTGTACTTGAATAGTTGGTGAGATTGTTTAATGTGTGTTTTGTGTTGTCAATGGTACAAGTAGATTTGGTCTGTGCATGTATTGTACCACTATATAAGGGTAAGGGAGATGTGCATGAGTGTTGTAATTCAAGAGGTATTAGTTTGTTGAGTGTAGTTGGAAAAGTGTATGGTAGAGTACTGATTAATAGGATTAAGGATAAAACAGAGAATGCAATCTTGGAAGTACAGGGTGGTTTTAGAAGAGGTAGGGGTTCTATGAATCAGATTTTTACAGTTAGGCAGATATGCGAGAAATATTTAGCAAAAGGTAAGGAGGTGTATGTTGCGTTTATGGATCTGGAGAAAGCATATGATAGAGTTGATAGCGAAGCAATGTGGAATGTGATGAGGTTATATGGAGTTGGTGGAAGGTTGTTGCAAGCAGTGAAAAGTTTCTACAAAGGTAGTAAAGCATGTGTTAGAATAGGAAATGAAGTGAGCGATTGGTTTCCGGTGAGAGTGGGGCTGAGACAGGGATGTGTGATGTCGCCGTGGTTGTTTAACTTGTATGTTGATGGAGTGGTGAGAGAGGTGAATGCTCGAGTGCTTGGACGAGGATTAAAACTGGTAGGCGAGAATGATTATGAATGGGAGGTAAATCAGTTGTTGTTTGCGGATGATACTGTACTGGTAGCAGACACAGAAGAGAAGCTTGACCGACTAGTGACAGAATTTGGAAGGGTGTGTGAGAGAAGGAAGTTGAGAGTTAATGTGGGTAAGAGTAAGGTTATGAGATGTACGAGAAGGGAAGGTGGTGCAAGGTTGAATGTCATGTTGAATGGAGAGTTACTTGAGGAGGTGGATCAGTTTAAGTACTTGGGGTCTGTTGTTGCAGCAAATGGTGGAGTGGAAGCAGATGTACGTCAGAGAGTCAATGAAGGTTGCAAAGTGTTGGGGGCAGTTACGGGAGTAGTAAAAAATAGAGGGTTGGGCATGAATGTAAAGAGAGTTCTATATGAGAAAGTGATTGTACCAACTGTGATGTATGGATCGGAGTTGTGGGGAATGAAAGTGATGGAGAGACAGAAATTGATTGTGTTTGAGATGAAGTGTCTGAGGAGTATGGCTGGTGTATCTCGAGTTGATAGGGTTAGGAACGAAGTGGTGAGGGTGAGAACGAGTGTAAGAAATGAGTTAGCGGCTAGAGTGGATATGAATGTGTTGAGGTGGTTTGGCCATGTTGAGAGAATTGAAAATGGCTGTCTGCTAAAGAAGGTGATGAATGCAAGAGTTGATGGGAGAAGTACAAGAGGAAGGCCAAGGTTTGGGTGGATGGATGGTGTGAAGAAAGCTCTGGGTGATAGGAGGATAGATGTGAGAGAGGCAAGAGAGCGTGCTAGAAATAGGAATGAATGGCGAGCGATTGTGACGCAGTTCCGGTAGGCCCTGCTGCTTCCTCCGGTGCCTTAGATGACCGCGGAGGTAGCAGCAGTAGGGGACTCAGCAGTATGAAGCTTCATCTGTGGTGGAAATGTGGGAGGTTGGGCTGTGGCACCCTAGCAGTACCAGCTGAACTCGGCTGAGTCCCTGGTTAGGCTGGAGGAACGTAGAGAGTAGAGGTCCCCTTTTTTGTTTTGTTTCTTGTTGATGTCGGCTACCCCCCAAAATTGGGGGAAGTGCCTTTGGTATATGTATGTATGTAAGCTATAACCCTAGCTGGGAAAGCAAGATGGTATAAGCCCAAGGGCTCCAATAAAGAAAGACAGCCCAGTGTAAAAAAGGAAATAAGGGAATTGATTGATTGATTGATTTAAAGTTTTCAGGCATAATAAGGGAATATATAAACTAAAAGAGAAGTAATGAACAATTAAAATAAGATATTCTAAGAACAGTAACAACATTCTTTCATATATAAACTATAAAAATGATATAGAATAATGTGCCCGAGTGTACCCTCGAGCAAGAGAACTCTAACCCAAGGTTATTCAAGGTTTCCTTTGGTACAGTACCTGTCATGCATAATGTGTAAAGGTTGTCAGAGTCAGCTGGCCAGGACACTTCCACAGGTTTATCAAATACTTGAGAGGGAGTGATTATGTTCCCACAAGAGACATCACAGCTGCTAAACTTAACCTGTAAATATAGTGACAATCTTTAAAATCATCTCAAAGGGGAGAATACTGTACTTAACAGAGACTATAATGCAATGAAATATTAAATATCTTTCCAGCCTGAATCACTATTGGATATTTAATAAATTTTATTCTGACTAAATTAATAGATCACAGTACATTATTTCTTACATAACTCAGAACATTTGACAGAGGAATTCAAGATTGAAAAAGTAGGGTTTTGTTAATAGTTAGGGTCCTCAACATCCACCTTTTTCAATCATTTTTTTTTTTTTTACCAAAGGGAGTGCTGTATTTTTGGTAGCTTTTTATGTAACAGGGTTAATTTCAGGTGCCACATTTAGTAATCTATGTAAGTAATATTCTAAAAGCTTTGGCTGTAACCCCAAACGTGTGTTTGATATCCATTGCTTTTAAGAAGACAGTCTGCTATACTCGTTTGTGTGTTTGCTAATAACGAAACCTCTCGCCAAATCGGAAGCTTTGGGAGTCTAGCATCCTGATAAGTGACAAACTGATTAACAATAACGAGTATATGGTAAAACTTACACTTCAAGCAATACGCTTTGTACTCCATGCCTATTATTATGCATAGGTTAAGGTTAAAGGTTACAGGTGACTGGTTTCAGTTCCGGTTCCATCAGAATAGATGCTCACCAGAACGTCAGACGGGCTAGCCCAACCCCCCACTGTGGTGACCTACCACAGCAGTAGCCTCCCCAGTAAACAGCTTAAACTCACGGTCCTGGGCGGGGATCGATCTCTTGCCATGCGAATGCTAGGCAAATACGTTACCACTGTACTAGCTTTATTAGTTCTAAAAGGTTGCTTCGTATAAATATGTTATTTTTATTAATAAAATAAATTTTTGAATATACTTACCCGGTGATCATATAAGCTGTCAGCTCTGCTGCCCGACAGAAAAACCTAAGGACAAAATACGCCAGCGATCGCTATACAGGTGGGGGTGTACATCAACTGCGCCATCTGTCGAGCAGGTACTCAAGTACTCCATGTCAACACAGAACCAATTTTCTCCTCGGCCCACTGGGTCTCTATTGGGGAGGAAGGGAGGGTCCTTTAATATATGATCACCGGGTAAGTATATTCAAAAATTTATTTTATTAATAAAAATAAAATTTTTCAATATTAAACTTAGCCGGTGATCATATAAGCTGATTCACACCCAGGGGGGTGGGTAGAGACCAGCATTACATGTTGACATTATTATGAGCTAAGTATTTTGTATTTCGTTTTAGCAGTTATTCAAAATAACAAACATAAAATAAATAAGTACCTGGTAAGGAAGTCGACTTGAACAATTACTCTGCCTTTTTAAGTACGTCTTCCTTACTGAGCCTCGCGATCCTCATAGGATGCTGAGCGACTCCTAGGAGCTGAAGTATGAAGGGTTGCAACCCATACTAAAGGACCTCATCAAAACCTCTAATCTAGGCGCTTCTCAAGAAATGACTTTGACCACCCGCCAAATCAAGTAGGATGCGAAAGGCTTCTTAGCCTTCCGGACAACCCAAAAACAATAATAAAACATTTCAAGAGAAAGATTAAAAAAGGTTATGGAATTAAGGAATTGTAGTGGTTGAGCCCTCACCCACTACTGCACTCGTTGCTACGAATGGTCCCAGAGTGTAGCAGTTCTCGTAAAGAGACTGGACATTCTTAAGATAAAAAGACGCGAACACTGATTTGCTTTTCCAATAGGTTGCATCGATTATACTTTGCAGAGATCTATTTTGTTTAAAAGCCACGGAAGTTGCGACAGCTCTAACTTCGTGTGTCCTTACCTTCAGCAAAGCTTGGTCTTCCTCACTCAGATGGGAATGAGCTTCTCGTATTAACAGTCTGATAAAATAGGATAAGGCATTCTTTGACATAGGCAAAGATGGATTCTTAACTGAACACCATAAAGCTTCAGACGGGCCTCGTAAAGGTTTTTAAATAGAACTTAAGAGCTCTTACAGGACATAAGACTCTTTCTAGTTCATTTCCAACCATACGATAAGTTTGGAATATCGAACGATATTGGTCAAGGCCGAGAAGGCAGCTCGTGTTTGGCTAGAAAACCAAGTTGTAGAACATGTAGCCGTTTCGGATGAGAATCCGATGTTCTTGCTGAAGGCATGAATCTCACTGACTCTTTTAGCTGTGGCTAAGCATATCAGGAAAAGAGTCTTAAAGGTGAGATCTTTCAGGGAGGCTGATTGTAGCGGTTCGAACCTGTCTGACATAAGGAATCTTAGTACCACGTCTAAATTCCAACCAGGTGTAACCAAACGACGCTCCTTCGTGGTCTCAAAAGACTTAAGGAGGTCCTGTAGATCTTTATTGTTGGAAAGATCTGAGCCTCTGTGACGGAAGACTGATGCCAACATGCTTCTGTAACCTTTGATAGTGGGAGCTGAAAGAGATCGTTCTTTCCTCAGATATAAGAGAAAGTCAGCTATTTGAGTTACAGAGGTACCGGTCGAGGATACGGATACTGACTTGCACCAGTTTCGGAAGATTTCCCACTTCAATTGGTAGACTCTAAGGGTGGATGTTCTCCTTGCTCTAGCAATCGCTCTGGTTGCCTCCTTCGAAAAGCCTCTAGCTCTCGAGAGTCTTTCGATAGTCTGAAGGCATTCAGACGAAGAGCGTGGAGGCCTTGGTGTACCTTCTTTACGCGTGGCTGACGTAGAAGGTCCACCCTTAGGGGAAGTTTTCTGGGAACGTCTACTAGCCATCGAAGTACCTCGGTGAACCATTCTCTCGCGGGCCAGAGGGAAGCAACTAGCGTCAACCTTGTCCCTTCGTGAGAGGCGAACTTCTGCAGTACCTTGTTGACAATCTTGAACGGAGGGAATGCATATAGATCTAGATGTGACCAATCTAGTAGAAAGGCATCTATATGAACTGCTGCTGGGTCCGGGATTGGTGAGCAAAATATTGGGAGCCTCTTGGTCATCGAGGTTGCGAAGAGATCTATGGTTGGCTGGTCCCAGGTGGCCCAAAGTCTCTTGCATACATCCTTGTGGAGGGTCCATTCTGTTGGAATTATTTGTCCCTTCCGACTGAGACAATCTGCCATGACATTCAAGTTGCCTTGGATGAACCTCGTTACTAGTGAAATGTCTAGACCTTTTGACCAAGTGAGGAGGTCCCTTGCGATCTCGTACCATGTCAGAGAGTAGGTCTCTCCTTGCTTGGAGATGTACGCCAAAGCCGTGGTGTTGTCCGAGTTCACCTCCACCACTTTGCCTTGAAGGAGAGACCTGAAGCTTTTCCAGGTCAGACGTACTGCCAGTAGCTTCTTGCAGTTGAAATGCATTGTCCTTTGACTCGAGTTCCATAATCCCGAGCATTCCCTACCGTCTAATGTCGCACCCCAGCCTACGTCCGATGCGTCCGAGAAGAGAACGTGGTTGGGAGTCTGAACAGTCAGGGGAAGACCCTCTCTAAGGTTGATATAGTCCTTTCACCAAGTCAGACCAGACTTTATCTTTCCGGAAACCGGGATCGAGACCGCTTCTAGCGTCTTGTCCTTTTTCCAGTGAAAAGCTAGATGGTATAGAAGAGGACGGAGGTGTAGTCTTCCTAGTGACACAAATTGATCCACGGATGACAGTGTCCCTACCAGACTCATCCACAGCCTGACTGGGCAGCGTTCCTTCTTCTGCATCTTCTGGATGGATAGCAGGGCTGGGGGTTGATCGTCTTGTTCAGCAACGTCCTCATCAGAGGGTTCCTCATCCGAAACTGATGAGGAAATGGCAACGGAGTGGGCAACGTCTGACTCGCTGAATCCGGTCGCACTGGTGGATGCGTGACGGAGCCGGACTTAATATCATGGCACTGCTGCACAGTCTGTGAACTGTCAACAACCATGGGTGCGCGAGGAAGTACAGCGTCAACCCGAAACTGTCTAGACTGTCTGGGTTGTGCAGTCAACACCCTACCGGGTTGCTGAGGTTGACGCACTGCGTCACAACAAGTCACCTCTGCTGGTTGTTGAACGTCTTCCTAGTGACACACTGAACGTCAACAACCACCTCCGAGCGTCGCTTAACGTCAACGTGCGACTGGCAACCCACACTGGGTCGCATCGGTGGAGGAACCACCTCAACTGGCAGACGCGAGTAGGATACCTCAGCGTCAACATGGCGCACAACCAACCGGTTGGAAGGTTGTTGGCCAGAAGGTTCTTCTCCGTATTTAAGTCCTCTATCAAGGACACAAGCTTGGACTGCATGTCTTGCAGCAAAGGCCATTTAGGGTCTACGGGAGCAGGTGTGGCAACAGACGGGGTTAGCGACTGAGGCGGAACCATTTACCATCCCTGGAAGCCTTGTTATGTGCGACATAATAGTACAGCAAAACTTCAAAGGCTCGACAAAAGTTGAGAAGTTGACCTGTAAACAACTTGGAGCGTCTCCTGGCTAGGCGCCAGGGCGAGTCTACCAGAATTGAGAAGTCTATCTGGGCAGAGGCATGAACTCCCAAGCCGAGAACTTCTCTCATGTCCTAACAGACTCTCGCTCTATAAGCCAGTTTAAAAGAAGGGAAATCAAAGGCTGTATCCCTAAAACTCCTCCTGGTGCAATAACCAGTCGCCTAGCCAACGTAACGCTCTCTAGGAGAGCGAGAGAGCACTAGCTTAACAACAACGGCTTCGAAGTAGTTAGGCCTAGTGTAAGTTCTGACGTTAGGCAAACGAGGAGCAGCAGTTACAAGATCCGGACGAAGATCCTTAAAAAATCATCATGATTTAATTAAAGTCCATAGGAGGCTAAGCAGCTTAAGGCTCCTCTCCAAATGACAGAGTCCTCAAAGGAATATCAGTAGGAGGGAGAACAGCACTTTCTCATCTACAGGAACCTTGTCAGATAAAAGCTAGGTTATCTCAGTGAGGGTCTCACTGGTGCATTAGCAGCAGACCAGAAGGCAACGTTATGTAACTGCTTGACAGTCTGTGAACTGTCAAAAACTGAACTGTCAACCACAATAGGTGCGTGAGGACATACAGCACTGGTGCATTAGTAGCAGACCAGAAGGCAACGTCATGTAACTGCTTGACAGTCTGTGAGCTGGCAACAACCATAGCTGTGTGGGGAAGCAAAGCCTCTACTCCTGACTGACTAGTCTGCTGCGGGCGAGTAGCGGTAACCACAGTGGGTTGCGGAGGTTGACGCACAGCGTCAAAACAAAGCAACTTAACTCCACCCTCCTGTTGTTGTGGTAACTCGCGAACGTCAACGGAGGGTAGCGTGCGTCTGTGAACGTCAACGTGCGGCTGGCAGGGTACACTGCGCATGGGTGGTGGAACTCTCACAGGCGGAGTGCGGGAGCAGGTAGCGTCAGCGTCTACTGTACGCACAACCGTGGTTGGTTGTAGGCTAACGGGTGCAGCGTCAACCTTCTCCGCACGATACTCCTGCATAAAAGATGCTAACTGTGTCTGCATAGACTGTAGCAAAGACCACTTAGGGTCTACAGCAGCAGGTGCGGCAACAGACGGTGTTACTGCCTGTTGCGGTACCACTTTGCCTCTCTTAGGAGGTGTGCAGTCATCGGAAGACTGCAGCGAGTCCGAACTGACCCAGTGGCTACACCTGGGCCGTTGGACTTGCGCGGAAGGGACCGACTTGCACTTAATAAGCCGCGAGACCTTGGTCCAAGGTTTCTTACGAGAAACCTCTTACGCAGACGAGAAGTAAATGGGCTCTCTCGTCTTTGTGTGGGTGGGGCGATCTTGGGTAGATACGCCCGAAACCACGGAGGGAAAACGTCTGTTCGTTGATCAAGGCCTGACGAACCCATAAGTCGTTCGACATTACTTCTCCCCTGGGCTTGGGAGCTTGCAAGAGGTCCCGGACTAGGTGAACGACAGGCACGAACAGACGAACCCTCGGACGCAACACTGTAACACTTTGCGCATATCACTTTATCACTTCGATTTTCTGTTTTGCACTTATTTCACTGAAATCGAAACTTTTACTGATTTCTACCTGAAACACGCAATTCTACCCTTCATTAAAAGGTAGTAATTGCGAAAACAGTCGTATAATGCAGCTCATTAATACTAGCAAAAACAGAAAACATATATAAAGATAAAGAATTCAGTGGCTGGGAAAGAGACTAAACACTAGTTCAAATAAACTACGTTTACAATCTCTCACCGCACATAGCCTGGGGACAAGAATAAAACCCTAGAAACGTTTTACCTTCTTCCCCGTACAGCGACTAGGGAGGAGAGTAACACGAGAACAACGTTACCCGCTTGAACGGAACGTTTTTTCTCCTCTCTCTCCCTCCGTCTCTATCTCTCTCTCTCTTTCTCTCTTGATTTCGCACCTGAGAGAAGAGCCCAATTATATATCGTCAAAACATGTTATTTGGCTAAAGGAAAAAACTGAAAGGTTTTCCAAATAAAAAGTTCCTTTAATTTAGAATTTAAACCATTTAAGCTAAGAAAGAATGAACGAAACGTCAGAATCGATTTACTCTTACTGCAAAGTGAAACCGTGATACACTCTCTCTCTATCGTAACGATAGAGCGCATGTTGAACGTCCTGAACGTCAACAACTGCGTAGTCTAAAAAACTAAACGTTAGTTCATCTTGAAAACAGTACGAGACTATCAAAGAAATTCTTTCATAAAACATTAAATTTAAAAAGTTTTAAATTCTTTAAAGGCTAAATACGATATAACGGGCTCAACGTTGATTAACTTCGGTTCCAAGTTAGGACCGCCTACTATCAGGAAAGGTCGCATATAAACAAAACATAAAAATTTATTTTTATATGTTTATAATAAATGGAAAGTTAATCGAAGAGGCCTAATAAAGGCGGCGAGATATAAAATATATAAATCTATAACGTGTTAAGCAAATTACTAAAAACCTAAACACACTTCCGTCTAAGGGAAGGGTCGGCCATTTAAAAGTGAAAGAGAGTCCATACTCTCTTTGTCACCATAATTAAATCTATCCAAAACGAGTTCAAGTTTTGAGATGAAGATAAAACCCCTGCATAGCGAAAGCTCAAAACTAGAATAGTGTACTTCACCAAATAGTTGTGAAAACAAATCCAGTTAGTAACAGCGTATTTAGTAGGTCTTGCCAGTGGCACGATAGAGAGAAAATTGGTTCTGTGTTGACATGGAGTACTTGAGTACCTGCTCGACAAATGGCGCAGTTGATGTACACCCCCACCTGTATAGCAATCGCTGGCGTATTTTGTCCTTAGGTTTTTCTGTCGGGCAGCAGAGCTGACAGCTTATATGATCACCGGCTAAGTTTAATATTGAAAAAAAAAAGTAAAGGCGCACTGAATATCTATTTGTTAACCTTTTCTTAGCAGTCATTATCTGGGATTAGTTATAAGCTGTCAATTGCCAATCTATTTGTTTAGTTTTTAACTCTTCCTCACTACAGAAAAGATGCAGACAAAGAAGAAGACGTTTGTAACTCTTTCACATAAACTGTATTCCAAGTTTACTCATAAGCATGAATGAATAAATGAATGAATTTTACCCATAGGAATTCTATTTCCTTCCATTTTATTTATCAAAATAGAGACACCATTCAACTAAGTCATGGCAATGAAGAGATAAGCACTACAAGCAATGGCTATCACTTGCTTCCATCCTACACTAAAAGTTATTGATCAAGATGTGGTAAAAGAATCATCATTTTTTATGGAAAAATTAAGATAGCCATTATCTTTGAATTACAAATACCGATTTATTCCGGTGTACGAAGACCTGCTTACTTGAAAATAGAAAGAGAGTCTTATCCAAGGTACCTCGCTAGGGTGCACAGGTGATACACCTGCCTATCCAATCGGCGATTGGCACGAGTTTTGAAATTTCTACCGTGACGTCAGAGACGTAAGCTATATATATAACTACCAGGTAAGTCTTATGTTTAAAATAAAAAGAGGGCCTTATCTAAAGAGGAAATCTTGGAAAAATAGTCACAAAATCAAATAAAAAACTATATACAGTATGACTATCTAGTCTAATTTGCTTCTAGCATCTAAGATGGGAGATATCAAGCCACTGAGCATTTAAACTTGATTATCACATCCAACTAGGTAATACATTGTATACAGATGGTACTGTACTGTATTCGAAATATGATCTATATTTAGGTTACTTGCCATATAGTTCTGCGATGCGAGTACAGTACTTCAAAGACTCGTTTTTATTTATATTCATGGTACAGGTTCCCAACTTACAAACTTAATAAGTTCCAAGAAGCTGTCAGTAAGTTTGTTTGTAATCTAATTTGGTTAAATTATGTCCTTGATAAACCTAACCTAAGTCCCATGCCTTTGATTTTCAGTGGCAAAACTCAATAAATAGTCTCGTTTCATGTGAAGTAAATATCAGGTTATTGCAAATGGTGTTTAGCTTACTGTATTAAATTATATAATATTGTTTGATTATGGTATTACATCATCCAATTACAGTATACAAACTTTTGATACAATATCTGAAATTTATTAGTTCAGTTCGATTTGTTTGTATCTCTGAATATTTGAAAGTAGAATGTTTGTAAGTTTGGAATTTTCTGTAATTAAGAAAATACAGAGAAACTTCTTAAATAAACCTGTAAAATGAATGACGCACCTTCCCAGACATAGGTGTAAAGGTTTAAAGGCCACTCATGAATGGCAGAGGCAAGGGACAGTGACATTACCCTATCAGGCAGGACAATTCCCTAGAAGCTGACCATATATACATCTGATCAGCGCCCCAGCCCCCTTTCTACCCAAGCTAGGACCAAGGAGATCCCGGCAATGGCTGTCGATGACTCAGCAGGTAGACCTATGGGCTCCCCCAAAGCCCCCATCCTTAGCTCACAAGGATGGTAAGATTGCAGCGGCCAAAGGAAGTTACCACCCGGCCATCACAACCCTATCTAGTAAGTTACCTTTCTTGAAAACCTTTATAAGTGAAAATTTCCTTCTCAGATTACTTTTGGCAAAAGACAAACCTTGAGGCAATGAGGAGGAATCTCGTCAACTACATCTGGGACGATCTGTTCGGTTTTGAATCCCTCAAGGGAATGCTGTTTCGTGCTCCGTTGTTGAACCTGTTGCTGTTCAGCCATTTTCCCTGAAAAAAAAAAACATGCAAAAAATTATATTTTAATTATAAAATAAATTTTTGAATATACTTACCCGGTGAATATATAATAGCTGCTACTCAGCGGCTCGACAGAAAACACACTCAAAAAACTTGCGAGCGATCGCTATGAAGGTTGCGGGTGTGCCCACCAGCGCCAACTATTGGCCAGATACCACTCTTGCATGTAAACAAACCCTTCAATTCTTCTCGTCCCGCTGCGTCTCTATTGGGGAGGAAGGGAGGGCCTTTAATTTATATATTCACCGGGTAAGTATATTCAAAAATTTATTTTAAAATTAAAATATCATTTTTAAATATTTAACTTAGCCGGTGAATATATAATAGCTGATTCACACCCAAGGCGGTGGGTAGAGACCAGAGTTAATTAAGTTTACAGCGTATAAGCTAAGAGTTTTTGACAGTTATCAATATAACAAAACCAAAATATATAGGTACCTGGTAAGGAAGTTGACTTAGACGATTACTCTGCCTTGTAGCCTAAGTCTGTCTTCCTCACGAAGCCCAGCAATCCTCTTAGGATGCTGAAAGACTCCCAGGAGCTGAAGTATAAAGGGTTGCAACCCATACTAACAGGACCTCATCAAACCCCTAATCTGGGCGCTCTCAATAAATGACTTTGACCACCCGCCAAATCAACCAGGATGCGAAAGGCTTCTTAGCCTTCCGTACAACCCATAAAACAATATTAAAAACATTTCAAGAGACAGATTAAAAAGGATATTGGAATTAGGGAAGTGTAGTGGTAGAACCCTCACCCACTACTGCACTCGCTGCTACGAATGGACCCAGTGTGTAGCAGTCCTCGTAAAGAGTCTGGACATCTTTCAAGTAAAATGACGAGAACACTGACTTGCTTCTCCAAAAAGTCGCGTCCATGATACTTTGCAGAGATCTATTTTGCTTGAAGGCCACGGAGGTTGCTATAGCTCTAATTTCGTGCGTCTTAACCTTAAGCAAAGATTGGTCTTCCTCACTCAAGTGGGAATGGGCTTCTCGTATTAAAAATCTGATAAAATATGACAAAGCATTCTTTGACATAGGTAAGGATGGTTTCTTAACCGAACACCATAACGCTTCAGATTTACCTCGTAATGGCTTAGTACGAGCTAAATAGAACTTAAGAGCTCTAACGGGACATAACACTCTCTCCAGTTCGTTGCCTACGATCTCTGATAAGCAAGGAATATCAAAAGATTTAGGCCAAGGACGAGAAGGCAGTTCATTCTTGGCCAGGAAACCAAGTTGAAGAGAACAAGTGGCTTTTTCTGTAGAAAAGCCGATGTTCTTACTGAAGGCATGAAGTTCACTGACTCTTTTAGCCGAGGCCAAGCACACCAGGAAAAGAGTCTTAAGAGTGAGATCCTTCAGGGAGGCTGAATGTAATGGCTCAAACCTGTCTGACATGAGGAACCTTAGGACCACGTCTAAGTTCCATCCAGGAGTAGCCAAACGACGTTCCTTAGAGGTTTCAAAAGACTTAAGGAGATCTTGTAGATCTTTATCGTTGGAAAGATCTAAGCCTCTATGCCGGAAGACCGAAGCCAACATGCTCCTGTAGCCCTTGATCGTGGAAGCTGAAAGAGAGCGAACTTTTCTCAGGTGTAAGAGAAAATCAGCGATTTGGGCTACAGAGGTACTGGACGAGGATACAGATGCTGACTTGCACCAGTTTCGGAAGACTTCCCACTTCGATTGGTATACTCTAATGGTAGAAGCTCTCCTCGCTCTTGCAATCGCACTGGCTGCTTCCTTCGAAAAGCCTCTAGCTCTAGAGAGTCTTTCGATAGTCTGAAGGCAGTCAGACGAAGAGCGGGGAGGCTTTGGTGTACATTCTTTACGTGGGGCTGACGTAACAGGTCTACTCTTAGAGGAAGACTTCTTGGAAAGTCTACCAGCCATCGAAGTACCTTGGTGAACCATTCTCTCGCGGGCCAGAGGGGAGCAACTAACGTCAACCTTGTCCCTTCGTGAGAGGCGAACTTCTGCAGTACCTTGTTGACAATCTTGAATGGTGGGAATGCATATAGGTCTAGATGAGACCAATCTAGAAGAAATGCGTCTATGTGTATTGCTGCTGGGTCTGGGACTGGAGAGCAATAGATTGGAAGTCTCTTGGTCATCGAGGTTGCAAAGAGGTCTATGGTGGGTTGACCCCAAGTCGCCCAAAGACTCTTGCACACGTCTTTGTGGAGGGTCCATTCCGTAGGAATTACCTGACCCCTCCGACTGAGGCAATCTGCTAAGACGTTCAAGTCGCCCTGGATAAACCTCGTTAACAGGGAGATGCCTCGATCTCTTGACCAAATGAGCAGGTCCCTTGCGATCTCGTACAGCGTCAGGGAGTGGGTGCCTCCTTGCTTGGAAATGTATGCCAAGGCTGTGGTATTGTCGGAGTTGATCTCCACCACCTTGTTTCGAAGGAGACTCTCGAAGTTCATCAAGGCCAGGTGGACTGCCAAAAGCTCCTTGCCGTTGATGTACATGCTCCTCTGACTTGAGGTCCACAGACCTGAGCATTCCCGACTGTCCAGGGTCGCACCCCAACCCAAATCCGACGCGTCCGAGAATAGTACGTGGTTTGGTTTCTGAACTGCTAGGGGAAGTCCCTCTCTTAGACTGATATTGTCGTTCCACCAATTCAGGCATGCCTTTACTGTTTCGGAGATCGGGATTGAGACCCTCTCTAACGTCTTGTCCTTTTTCCAGTGAAAAGCTAGATGGAACTGGAGAGGTCGAAGGTGTAGCCTTCCTAGCGAGACAAACTGCTCCAGGGATGATAGAGTTCCTACTAGACTCATCCAATTCCTGACTGAGCAACGTTCTCTCTTCAACATCAGTTGGATTATGAGCAGGGCTTGCTCTATTCGGGGGGCAGACGGAAAAGCCCGAAAAACTGGACTGCGAATCTCCATCCCTAAGTACAGTATAGTTTGGGATGGAATCAGCTGGGACTTTTCCATGTTGACCAAAAGTCCCAATTCCTTGGTCAGATCCAATGTCCAATGAAGATCCTGCAGACAGCGATGACTGGACGAGGCTCTGAGAAGCCAGTCGTCCAAGTATAGGGAGGCTCTGATTCCCGATAAATGGAGGAATTTTGCAACATTCCTCATAAGCCTCGTAAACACGAGAGGAGCAGGACTTAGGCCAAAGCACAGGGCCCGAAACTGGTACACCACATTGTCGAAAACAAACCTCAGAAAAGGTTGGGAATCTGAGTGGATGGGGATGTGGAAGTATGCGTCTCTTAGGTCGAGAGAGACCATCCAGTCTCCCTTTCTGACCGCTGCTAAGACTGATTTCGTGGTCTCCATGTGAACTTTGTCTTCGTAACAAAGACGTTTAGTGCACTGACGTCTAGCACCGGTCTCCAACCTCCTGTCTTCTTCGGTACTAGGAAGAGACGGTTGTAAAACCCCGGTGATTGAAGGTCCGAGACTTTGACCCCCGCTCCCTTCTCTAGCAAAAGAGACACTTCTAGTTTCAGGGCTTGTGTCTTTGATTCCTCTCGGTATATGGGAGAGAGGTCGATGGGGGAAGTCGCTAGAGGAGGTTTGTGTACAAATGGAATTTTGTACCCCTCTCTGAGCAACCTCACAGATTGTTGGTCTGCGCCCCTCTTCTCCCAGGCTTGCCAGAAGTTCTTGAGTCTGGCACCTACTGCTGTCTGAGGCTGCGGGCAGTCAGACTCTGCCACGTGAGGACTTGGCTCCTCTCTTCTTTCCTCTCTTTCCCTCGGCACGAGTACTTCCCCTGCTGGGAGCTCTGCCACGAAAGGGCGGAATAAATCTGGACGCCGGAGTGTCTATCCTTGGTCTTGCAGAAAAGGATGTCGAAGGAGTCCCTTTGCGAGCAGAGGACGCAACCAAGTCATGGGTGTCCTTCTGCATGAGTGACAAAGCTATGTCCTTAACCAAATGTTCAGGGAACAAAAACTTAGATAAGGGAGCAAAGAGTAGTTCAGATCTTTGACAGGGAGTAACTCCTGCCGACAGAAAAGAGCAAAGGGACTCTCGCTTCTTAAGGACTCCTGAAGTAAAAGAGGAGGAGAGCTCATTGGAACCATCGCGGATGGCTTTATCCATGCAGGACATAATAAGTACGGAGACATCTCTATCAGCCGATGAGATTTTCCTACTTAAGGCTCCCAAACACCAGTCAAGGAAGTTGAAAACTTCAAAGGCTCTATAAATGCCTTTCAGCAGATGTTCAAGGTCCGAGGAGGACCAACTAATCTTTGAGCGTCTCATGGCTAGGCGGCGGGGAGAGTCTACAAGGCTTGAGAAGTCGCCCTGGGCAGAGGCAGGGACTCCCAAGCCAAGAACTTCTCCCGTGGCATACCAGACGCTCGATCTAGACGAGAGTTTAGATGGAGGGAAGGCAAAGGCCGTCTTCCCCAAACTCCTCTTGGTTTCCAACCAATCGCCTAAAAGCCGTAAAGCTCTCTTGGATGAGCGAGAGAGCACAAGTTTTGTGAAGGCTGGCATGTCAGCAGGTACGCCTAGAACAAACTCAGACGGCGGCGAACGAGGAGCAACAGAGACGAAGTGATCGGGAAACAACTCCTTAAAAATTAACATGACTTTCTTAAAGTCCATTGATGGAGGAACTGTTCTGGGTTCATCTACATCTGAAGGATGATCCTCAGGCTGAGGGTCAGCAACGTCCTCATCTGAAGGCTCCTCATCTGACAACTGCTGAGAAACAAGCAAAGGGGTTGGCAATGCTTGACACGCAGCGTCCACACGCACTGGTGCATTAGTAGCGGACCAGGACGCAACGTCATGTAACTGCTTGACAGTCTGTGAACTGTCAACAACAACAGGTGCGTGAGGACGCACAGCGTCCACTCGAGACTGCTTTGACCGCCTAGTCTGAGCAGTCAAAACAACTCTAGACTGCGGTGGTTGACACTCAGCGTCAAAACAAGTTAACTCCGATGGTTGGCGAACGTCCTGAACGTCAACAGGAGCATTAGCAAGTGGCCTAACGTCCAAATGCGGCTGAAAATCCACACGAGACCGCATCGAGTGAGGTTCTAAATAACTTGACTGACGTGACTTGGCTACGCCAACGTCAACAGGACGCACAAAGGTTCGTTTGGGTGGCTGAAGGCCAGGATCTCGATGAGATAAACGGCTAGGCTCAACGGAAACCTTATCGGCAGAATAGTCTTCCATAAGGGAGGCAAGCTTAGACTGCATGTCCTGCAGTATAACCCATTTAGGGTCCACGGGAATGGGTGCGGTAAACGACGGGGTTAACGTCTGAGACGGCACAATCTTGCCTTGCTTAGGCGGCGAGCAGTCATCCGATGACTGCAATGGGTCAGAACTGTCCCAATGACTACATCCAGGACGCTGGACCTGTCCTGAAGGGACCGACTTACGCTTAAGAGGCCTAGAAACCTTGCTCCACGGTTTCTTGCGCGAAAAGCCTTCAGAAGACGAGGAGAAAATGGGCTCTCTAGTCTTATGGTAGGGGCGATCTTGGTGAGATACGCCTGATACCATAGAGGGAACGTCTGTTCGCTGATCAAGGCCTCTCGAACCCATAAGTCGTACGACATTACTTCTCCCCTGGGCTTGGGAGCTTGCAAGAGGTCTCGGACTAGGTGAACGACAGGCACGAACAGACGAACCCTCGGTCGCAACACTGTTCACAACACTTTGCGTACTAATCACTTTCCGACTATTTTCCGCTGTGGCACTCTGACACTTAAGCTCTTTCACGTCAGCCATGAGTTGATTACGATCAGTTGCTAACGCTTCAACTCTTTCCCCCAAGGCATGAATAGCACGTAACATGTCTTGCATAGATGGTTCCTGAGTGCTAGAAGGGGGGTTAGGAACAACCTATACAGGGGAAGGATTAGGTTCAGGGGCATGTGGAGAGGAAAAATCTACAGACCTAGAGGAACTCCTCCTTACCCTATCTCTCTCTAGCCTACGTGCATACTTATCGTATTCGAGCCAATCGAATTCCGAAAGGCCCACGCATTCCTCACACCGATCTCCCAATTGACAGGTTTTACCCCGACAATTGGAACACACAGTATGTGGGTCGAGAGATGCCTTTGGAAGACGCCTATTACAGTCCCTAGCATTACACTTACGAAATCTAGGTACTTGTGAAGGGTCAGCCATTTTGAATTAGTCAAAGAAAGTCCAAAAAACAATCCAAGTCATCAACAATTAAATCTGATTCAATAAAGAGTTCAAGAGTTTAAGTTGAGGAAAAACACCTGCACTGCGAAAGCTCAAACCAAAATGAAGTACTTCACCAAATATGTTGAGAAAACTCCAGGTTCTACAGCGAGTATTGATACGTCTTGTCGTCAGGGTCGACAGAGAAGAATTGAAGGGTTTGTTTACATGCAAGAGTGGTATCTGGCCGATAGTTGGCGCTGGTGGGCACACCCGCAACCTTCATAGCGATCGCTCGCGAGTTTTTTGAGTGTGTTTTCTGTCGAGCCGCTGAGTAGCAGCTATTATATATTCACCGGCTAAGTTAAATATTTAAAATCAAATATTGACATTTTCCAGTCTTCAGTTTAATATTTTTGGCTCAATAGTACCATTGAGAATAAAGTACATACATATACCAAGGCACTTCCCCCAATTTTGGGGGGTAGCCGACATCAAACAAATGAAATAAAAAAAGGGGACCTCTCCTCTCTACGTTCCTCCCAGCCTGACAAGGGACTCAACCGAGTTCGGCTGGTACTGCTAGGGTGCCACAGCCCACCCTCCCCTGTTATCCACCAAGCATAATCTTATGCTAAACAATTATACAATAAGTTCATAATTGGTTATCAATCACATCTAGTAGGTTTAATTTATCATTATTAGTTATGAATTATATACAGTACAGTGCAGTATACTATAGTCAGGTTTATTTAGTTATTTTATTAATGTACAGTAATAAACTGTACATATACAGTATTTTCCTTCATTCTTTCCTTTTTGACTTACGGGCTTTCTTTTCAGGCTTGCTTTCTTTCTTTTTGATTTACGGGTTTTCTTTTCAGGCTTGCTTTGTAAGTGAATAATCTTTTGTCTTACTTAATAATGCTGTAAGTGAATTCCAGTATATATGAAAAAATAATAATAGAACAAAATTAACATCATTCATGGTAATCTGTCCTTGAGCCAATAATGACAATTGCTGATAAGATGTAAGCATCGTCATATCAACTACCAGGATGATAAAGCCTCTTTATCAGCATCATCTAATAACAATGATCATTTTTATTCCATTCAAAAAACCATATCAGATGCGATTAAGTTGACTATGATAAGAACGACTGCTTTGTTATCAAGCATCTTCTACTAACAAGCTTTTTTCCCATTTTTAATGGGGTATTACTATCATTTCTTGCTAAGCTACAACCCCAGTTGGAAAAGCAAGATGCTACAAGCCCAATGGCTCCAACAGGGAAAAATAGCCCAGTGAGTTAAGGAAATGAGGAAATAAATAAATGATGAGAATAAATTAACAATATATCATTCTAAAAACAGTAACAGCGTCAAAACAGATATGTCCTATATAAACTATTAACACCGTCAAAAACAGATATGTCATATATAAACTATAAAAAGACTCATTTCAGCCTGGTCAACATAAAAACATTTGCTCCAACTTTGAACTTTTGAAGTTCTACTGATTCAACTACCCGATTAGGAAGATCATTCCACAACTTGGTGACAGCTGGAATAAAACTTCTAGAATACTGTGTAGTATTGAGCCTCATGATGGAGAAGGCCTGGCTATTAGAATTAACTGCCTGCCTAGTATTAAGAACAGGATAGAATTGTTCAAGATCATTATTATTATTTCTTGCTAAGCTACAACCCTAGTTGGAAAAGCAGGATGCTATAAGCCCAAGGGGCTCCAACAGGGAAAATAGTCCAGTGAGGAAAGGAAACAAGAAAAATGAAATATTTTAAGAACAGTAACAATATTAAAATATTTCCTATATAAACTATTAAAAACTTGAACAAAACATGAGGCAGAGAAATAAGATAGAATAGTGTGCCCAAGTGAACCCTCAAGCAAGAGAACTCTAACCCAAGACAGTGGAAGACCATGGTACAGAGGCTATGGCACTAACCAAGACTAGAGAATAATGGTTTGTATTTGGAGTGTCCTCCTAGAAGAGCTGCTTACTATAGTTAAAGAGTCTCTTCTACTCTTACCAAGAGGAAAGTAGCCTGAACAATTACAGTGCAGCCCGGTTGCTTTCTTTTGAAAGACTTGTTTTGGCTTTGGGGTAGATCGTAGTCACAATCGGCTGCCCTGTCTGATATCGCTTTAGACCCCAGTAGCATATGTTCATGTAGTGTACCAGTCACCAGCATCCTTCCTCCCAGCAACGAGGGATCCTGGCGCGGTTAGGTAGGCAGTTTGAGACGTGTAAGGTGTCTTATGTTTATAGGTGATGGAGTGGCTTTGTTAGTGTGTGTATTAGTCTGTATCACAAATTTGCTTTTAAGCAAACCTATCCATCGATTACATACATAATCCCGAGGTGTCTCAAGCATGGCTGCATAAATTTAACTTGTGAGTTATTCCTGATATTCAAAAGCACTAAAGCTGCTCTAAGTTTAGGTCATCAGTTACAAAATATCAAGAGTTTTTTGTAATGGCACTGGACTATTATTATTACTTACTAAGCTACAACCTTGGTTGGAAAAACAAAATGCTACAACCCCAAGGGCTCCAACAGGGAAAGCAGCCCACTAAAGAAACAAAATAAGAAAATAATGGATATATTATATACAGTATATGTAAGTAATGATTAAAAAATATAAAATATTTTAAGTTCAGAAACACCGTTAAAATAGATCAGTCACATATATGAACTATGAAATGAGACTTATGTCATTCAGTTCAACAGAAAAGCACTTACAAAAAGTTTGAACTTCAGGAAAGTATTTTCTAAATGCCAAACCACAAGTTAATAACTGCCCTTTTTCTGGCCAGGAATGAGAGGAGGTTTACAAAATAAATAAATGATTCATGAAAGGACAGTTGCTCAAAAGGAAATAAATTTTATCGCAAATAACCTTGTAGATTTCCAGGCCCATCATAATGTCTGTATTACAATTTCCTAACAAGGTCTAGTCTAAATGATTGATTATAGCTGTCAATGTAAATCAACTGCGAACAAACCCTAGTGACTAACAGCCACAGTTCTATTAAACAGCCCATACCTCTATCGAATAACACACTTCTATTAATAATAAAAGAATTTATAAAAAATTATAATTTTGATTAATATAATTGTCAGATTTTAAGAATATTCCAACATGCAACACTTAAAAAACTAGAGTATTGATAACAAAATTTCTTATTCCTATACTGTACTCACATAATATTCATACTGGTTCTTCAGAAGCCTGGTTTAATTGAACACTTAACTGTAAAATACTAACATTTCCCATTTTATTTCACCTCTAACAATACATGGTCTTAACAAAGGAACAGAGCCCTCTACCGTAAATGTTAGGAAGCCTGGATTGTCGCCTCGGGAAATAAAGTTTTCAGTTTCGAAGTCAACATTATTCCTTCCCTAGGGAGGGTGCATATGTATATGAACGTCAGGTGAGTACAGAGATAATCAAATCTATGAATGTCCCCGATATTTATATTGCTGACTAAGAAGAAACATAGGCCTATATTATATTATGGAATCATTAAATAGTACTGTATATGGAAACAATACCACTAAGCTATAAAAAAAAGGTTAATGAAAAAAATGTTATTTTCATTAGTAAAATAAATTTTTGAATATACTTACCCGATAATCATGTAGCTGTCAACTCTGTTGCCGACAGAAATCTACGGTCGGGATACGCCAGCGATCGCTATACAGGTGGGGGTGAACACCACAGCGCCATCTGTGGTCAGGTACTCTAGTACTTCTTGTCAACACCACCTCAATTTTTTCCTCGGTCCACTGGTTCTCTATGGGGAGGAAGGGTGGGTCAATTAAATCATGATTATCGGGTAAGTATATTCAAAAATTTATTTTACTAATGAAAATAACATTTTTCAATATTAATCTTACCCGATAATCATGTAGCTGATTCACACCCAGGGTGGTGGGTGGAGACCAGCATACATGTTAACACAGAAGCTAAGTATCCCGTATTTTATTTTATTAGTTATTCAAAAATAACATAAAATAAATAAGTACCTGGTAAGGAAGACGACTTGAACCATTACTCTGCCTTTATTAAGTACGTCTTTCTTACTGAGCGTAGCGGTCCTCTTAGGATGCTGAACGACTCTTAGGTGCTGAAGTATAAAGGGCTGCAACCCATACTAAAGGACCTCATCACAACCTTTAACCTCGGCGCTTCTCAAGAAAGAATTGACCACCCGCCAAATCAACAAGGATGTGGAAGGCTTCTTAGCCGACCGTACAACCCATAAAAAGTATTCAAGAGAAAGGTTAAAAAGGTTATGGGATTATGGGAATGTAGTGGCTGAGCCCCCGCCTACTACTGCATTCGTTGCTACGAATGGTCCCAGGGTGTAGCAGTTCTCGTAAAGAGACTGGACATCTTTGAGATAGAATGATGCGAACACTGACTTGCTTCTCCAATAGGTTGCATCCATAACACTCTGCAGAGAACGGTTCTGCTTGAGGGCCACTGAAGTAGCCACAGCTCTCACTTCATGTGTCCTTACCTTCAGCAAAGCAAGGTCTTCTTCCTTCAGATGAGAATGTGCTTCCCTAATCAGGAGCCTGAATAGGTAAGAAACTGAGTTCTTAGACCTTGGAAGAGAAGGCTTCTTGATAGCCCACCATAAGGCTTCTGATTGTCCTCGTAAAGGTTATGACCTTTTTAGATAGTACCTAAGAGCTCTAACTGGGCAAAGTACTCTCTCCAGTTCGTCCCCCACCAAGTTGGACAGGCTTGGGATCTCGAACGACTTAGGCCAAGGACGTGAAGGAAGCTCGTTTTAGCAAAAAACCGAGCTGCAAGGAACATGTAGCCGTTTCAGATGTGAAAACTATGTTCCTGCTGAAGGCGTGGATCTCACTTACTCTTTTAGCTGTTGTCAAGCACACGAGGGAAAGAGTTTTTAATGTGAGGTCCTTAAAAGAGGCTGATTGGAGAGGTTCAAATCTTAATGACATAAGGAACCTTAGGACCACGTCTAGATTCCAGCCTGGAGTGGACAACCGACGTTCCTTTGAGGTCTTAAAAGACCTAAGGAGGTCCTGTAGATCTTTGTTGGTGGAAAGATCCAAGCCTCTGTGGCGGAAAACCGCTGCCAACATACTTCTGTAACCCTTAATCGTAGGAGCTGAAAGGGATCTTACGTTCCTTAGATGTAACAGGAAGTCAGCAATCTGGGTTACAGTGGTACTGGATGAGGAAACTGCATTGGCCTTGTACCAGCTTCGGAAGACTTCCCCTTTAGACTGATAGACTCTGAGAGTGGATGTCCTCCTTGCTCTGGCAATCGCTCTGGCTGCCTCCTTCGAAAAGCCCCTAGCTCTTGAGAGTCTTTCGAAAGTCTGAAGGCAGTCAGACGAAGAGCGTGGAGGTTTGGATGTACCTTCTTTACGTGAGGTAGACGTAGAAGGTCCACTCCTAGAGGAAGAGTCCTGGGAATGTCGACCAGCCATTGCAGTACCTCTATGAACCATTCTCTCGCGGGCCAGAGCGGAGCCAACCAACGTCAGCTGTGTCCCTTTGCGAGAGGCGAACTTCTGAAGTACCCTGTTGACAATCTTGAACGGCGGGAATGCATACAGGTCGAGATGGGACCAATCCAGCAGAAAAGCATCCACGTGAACTGCTGCTGGGTCTGGAATCGGAGAACAATACAACGGGAGCCTCTAGGTTATCGAGGTAGCGAACAGATCTATGGTTGGCTGACCCCACAGGGCCCAAAGTCTGCTGCAAACATTCTTGTGAAGGGTCCACTCTGTGGGGATGACCTGACCCTTCCGGCTAAGGCGATCTGCCATGACATTCATATCGCCCTGAATGAGCCTCGTTACCAGCGTGAGCTTTCGATCTTTTAACCAGATGAGGAGGTCCCTTGCGATCTAGAACAACTTCCACGAATGAGTCCTTCCCTGCTTGGAGATGTAAGCCAAGGCTGTGGTGTTGTCAGAGTCCACCTCCACCACCTTGTTAAGCTGGAGGGACTTGAAGATTATCAAGGTCAGATGAACCGCCAACAGCTCCTTGCAATAGATGTGAAGTGTCCTTAGCTCCTGATTCCATGTTCCCGAGCATTCCTGTCCGTCCAAAGTCGCACCCCAGCCCGTGTCTGATGCGTCAGAGAAGAGACGGCGGTCGGGTTTCTGAACAGCCAAAGGTAGACTTCCTTGAGAAGAAAGCTGTTCTTTCACCACGTGAGAGTAGACCTCCTCTCTTCGGAAACAGGAACTGAGAACGTCTCTAGCGTCATGTCCTTTATCCAGTGAGCCGCTAGATGATACTGAAGGGGGGGAGGTGGGGTCTCCCTTACTCGATGAACAGTGCTAGCGATGAAAGTGTCCCTGTTAGACTCATCCACTACCTGACTGAGCATCGGTTCCTTCTCAGCATGCTCTGGATGCAATCTAGGGCTTAGTATATCTTTGGGGCCGACGGAAAAGCCCAAAAAGCTCGACTCTGAAGATCCATACCCAGGTAGACAATGGTCTGGGATGGGACGAGCTGGGACTCCTCAAAATTGACCAGGAGGCCCAGTTCCTTGGTCAGATCCATAGTCCATCTGAGAATCTCCAGACAGCGACGACTTGTGGGAGCTCTTAAAAGCTAGTCGTCTGACGGAGCCGGACACAAGATCATGGTACTGCTGCACAGTCTGTGAACTGTCAACCATGGGGAAGCGAGGAAGTACAGTGACAACCCGAAGCTGTCTAGACTGTCTGGGTCGTACAGACAACTCCTTATCGGGTTGCTGAGGTTGCCGCACTGCGTCACAACAAGACACTTCTGCTGGTTGTTGAACGTCTTCCCAGTGACACACTGACTCCGTAAACAAAAAATCCTCTAACAAGGACTAAGCTTGGACTGCATGTCTTGCAACACAGCTCAAGGTCTATGGGAGCAGGTGTGGTAACAGACGGGGTTAGCGACTGAAGTGGAACCATTACCCTCCCTGGAAGCATGCTATGCTTAAATAAAAGTCCATAGGAGGCTAAGCAGCTAAAGGCTCCTCTCCAAATGACAGAGTCCTCAAGGGAAAATCAGAAGGAGGGAGAATAGCCCTTTCTCATCTACAGGAACCATATCCGAGAAAAGCTAAGTTCTCTCAGTGAGGGTTTCACTGGTGCAAAAGCAGCAGACTAGAAGGCAACGTATGAAACTGCTTGACAGTCTAGTGAGTTGGCAACAACCAAAGATGTGTGACTGAGAAGCATGCGGTAAGGTATGCAGAGCATGCTGTATGTAGAGCATGCTGTAAGGTAAGCAGAGCATGTTGCATGGCGTGCGGCTTATGCTGCATGGGATGAGGCTCATGCTGCATGGGATGAGGCTCATGCTGCATGGTATGAGACTCATGCTGCATGGGATGAGGCTCAAGCTGCAAGGGATGAGGCTTATGCCGCATGCGTTGAGGAGGATGCCGCATAATATGAGGCTCCTGCCTCATGGGTTGAGGCGGTTGCCGCATAGCATGAGGCTCCTCATAAGCATGAGGCTGCCTCATGGGTAGAGGAGGATTTTTAAAGAAATCTGAACCTGACACTAATCTAGCTGTCCGAGGATTTACCTGGTGAGACATCAGTCTCTTTACCAGCGAGTTTTACCAGATTTTCCCGGGCCACCACGTGACACAATTGGTAGTAATTCATTCAAATTACCCCTAATGAGTCAATATGGATAAATATCAACACAACATCGTGTTCAAATAGAAATAAATTTCTACCTCATACTTGGGATCGAACGCTAGCCCCTTCTAATGAAAGGCCAGGTCGAAACCAACCATGCCACGAAAGCCCATTCAATAGTTGAGGTTCTTGCCTCAAGAGTGGAGGTGGCTGCCGCAAGAGTTGAGGTTGCTGCCTCAAGGATGGTGGAGGTTGCCGCAACGCGAGAGGTTGCTGCATAGCGCTGGTATCTGGCAACTCCCAATGCGGCAGCTCACGCGTGGAGGTAGGTTGAGGAACCTCAACTTCATACGTCTGGCAGGGTGGACTGCGCAGAGGTGGAGTTGAGGTTGCTGCCTCGAGGATGGTGGAGGTTGTCGCACCGCAAGAGGTAGCTGCCTCGAGGATGGAGGAGGTAGTCGCAACGCATTAGGCTCCTACCTCAAGGGTAGAGGAGGTTGCTGCAAAGCATAAGGCTCCTGCCTCAAGTGTTGAGGAGGTTGCCGCGTGGCAAGAGGCTCCTGCCTCAAGGAAAGTGGAGGTTGCTGCACAGAGCTGGTATCTGGCAACTCCCAATGCGGCAGCTCACGCATGGAGGTAGCTTGAGGAACCTCAACATCATACGTCTGGCAGGCTGGACTGCGTAGAGGTGGAGGAGCGCTCGCAGGAGGAGGTGTGTTAACCTTCTCTGCCTGAAACTCCTGCATCAACACCGCAAGCTGAGACTGCATTGTCAGCAGCATAGACCACTAGAGTTTAAGAAAGACAACAACAAACGGAGCTACTGTCCGTTTGAAACTGAGGGTCTAAAACAGCTGGTGCGGCAACAGACGGAGTTACTGTCTGTTGCGATACCACCTTGCCTCTCTGGGAGGTGTGCAGTTGTCGTACTGCAGCAAGTCCGAACTGACCCAGTGCTAATGGCACCACCTAGGAGTTGGACTTGCGCGGAAGGGACCGACTTGCACTTAAAAGCTGCAAGATTTGGTCCATGGTTTCTGCGAGAAACCTCTTCCGCAGACGAGGAATAAAGGGCTCTCTCGTCTTTGTGTGGGTGGGGTGATCACGTCGGCTACGTGAGTTGGTTACACCCGAAACCACGGAGGGAAACGTCTGTTCGTCGATCAAGGCCTGCTGAACCCATAAGTCCTTCGACATTACTTCTCCCCTGGGCTTGGGAGCTTGTAAGAGGTCCCAGACTAGGCGAACAACTGGCACGAACAGACGAACCCTCGAACGCAACACTGTAAAACTTTGCGCTTATCACTTTATCACTTTTGATTTTCTGTTTGCACTTATTTCACTGAACTCGAAACTTTAAGTGGTTTGTACCTGAAACACGCAATTCTATCCTTCATTAAAAGTTAGTAATTGCAAAAACAGTATTACAATGTAACAGAAAAAACATAATGAAAGATAAATAATTCAGTGGCTGGAAAAGAGATTAAACACTAGATCAAATAAACTACGTTTAAAATCTCTCACCGCATAAAGTCTGAGAACAAGAATAAAACTCTAGAAACGTTTACCTTCTTCCCCTAAAGAGACTAGGGAGAAGAACAAAAACGATAACATCGTTACCCGCTTGAACGAAACGTTTATCCTCCTCTCTCTCCCTCCGTCTCTATCTCTCTCTCTCTCTCTCTTGACTTAGCACCTGAGAGAAGAGCCCAATTATATATATCGTTAAAACATATCATTGTTAAAGGAAAAAAAAAACTGAAAGGTTTCCCAAATAAAAAGTTCCTTTATTAGAATAGAACCATTTAAGCTAAGAAAGAATGAACAAAACGCTAGAATCGGTTTACTCTTACTGCAACGTGACACCGTGATAGACTCTCTCTCTATCGTAACGATAGAGCGCAAGTTGAACGTTCTGAACGTCAACAACTGCAGAGACAAAACAAAACGTTAGTTCAACTTTTAAAACAGTACAAGACTATCAAAGAAATTCTTTCAAAAACATTAAAATAGCATAATATGTTAACAGGTAAAAACGAAATGACGGGCTCATAGTTAATTAACTTCGGTACCAAGAAAAGACCGCCTACTATTAGGAAAGGTCGAATATAAACAAATATAAAAATTAATTTAAATAAGTTTATAATAAAAGGAAGTTAATCAAAGAGGCCTATAAAAGGCGGAGAGATATAAAATAATTCTATAACTTTGTTAAGCAAAATTAAGAGAGTCTATACTCTCTTCGACACCAACACTTCCGTCTAAGGGAAGGGTCGGCCATTTAAAAGTGAAAGAGAGTTCATACTCTCTTCGTACCAAAATTAAATCAACAATTAAATCAAATTAATTCCAAAAACTTGCTAAGCTAATGATATAGCTTCCTGAATAGCGAAGGCTAAACTCTAGAGCAAATACATCACCAAATCGTGAGCAATAACTCCAGAATCAACAGCGTATCCATATAGGTCTAGCTGGAGGCACGACAGAGGAAAAATTGAGGTGGTGTTGACAAGAAGTACTAGAGTACCTGACCACAGATGGCGCTGTGGTGTTCACCCCCACCTGTATAGCGATCGCTGGCGTATCCCGACCGTAGATTTCTGTCGGCAACAGAGTTGACAGCTACATGATTATCGGGTAAGATTAATATTGAAAAATAATATACAATACTGTACCTTGCCTCATTATGGAGTTATACATCCAATTGTAATGGGGCCTAATAATGGATATCAGCCTGGTTACCTTTTTTGGTGTATTTTAGGAATGCAAAATACAGTACTGTACTGTACACAAATGAAGATTCTCTAGATTCGATGGTGACAGGTTAATCTCAGTGTGAAGACACTCACCAACATTGTTGTTGTCCACAACGGCCTTTATTGGAATATTCTGTGAGGGAACATTTTAGTCAGTAGCCATATCAAACGTCGCTCATGAACAGCAGAAAGCTAGGAAGGACATAACACAGGCACAATCTCATCATTAATGGCACCCGTACTGTCTGCTGCGGAAACCGGATTGTCTATGAAACACCTACGAGACACATCTCTTTTGAATTACATCATCAAAACCGGTTAATTTCACAGAGATTTTTAGTATTGATTACTTCAGCCGCATTACCAAGAAGCCACTTGCCTCAGCAGCAAAATTTTTTAAAGAACATTGCATCACTCCAGAAATTTGGATTTATAAGAAGAGATTTTAGGCTTATCAAGCCTAGCTAAAGGAGGTTTTAAGTGATTAAATGCTGATCTAAATGCCCTGACAAACTCTGTTGGTGAGCATCCAGTACTAGAATGTATCGTACATCTATAATGATACAACAGTCTACTTAATTTTAAACTAATATTACCTGATGAGAATTTAATCAAAGATCCTTTGAAAGCCTAAAAAACTCGTTCAGCTAGGTAATTTAACTGAGGGTGATAACAAGCACTTTAAAGAGTGGCAGAGTTTACTATAATCCAAAAATTATTTGTAACCTTTTGAGATAAAGCAGGTACATTGCCTGATATGAGCTCTTCGAGTAGACCGATCTACAATAGGTTTTCCGTAATGATTCTAGTTTTAGATGAGGTTAAACATTTGGAAACAGGGACATTCAGAAACTACGATTTGAAATCAATGATAGTGAGAAAATAAAAACCCTTTAATGGGCCAAACCACTCAACATGGAGCCTCTCACTCATGGAATAGGTTGCTGACCAACGTATAAGCTCAATGCTCGATTAACAGTTATAATACCAATGTTTCAATAAATATTAAAAATTAAGGTAATTATCTTCAATTACATTTAGGACTACTATAACTGAACCACTTGACACAGGGATTTAGTGGCTTGATCAAGATCCATGTCAATATTAGACCAAAATACTACACTTCATGTAAGTGACTTTACTTATTTTACTTTAGGGGCTGTTTTCCTGGTCCTATCAGACAAGTAAACTCTGTGCCCTGAAAGAACTACAAAATCTGTTTATCATATACATTCTTAGGTATTTAATGATCAGAATAAATATATCACACATATTTCTACCCTAACCATTTATTATTAACATGATAAATAAAATAAGAGATCATGATGAGGGGTAGATAGAGATGGTTTGGACATGCTCTTAGCACTCCCCAAGAGAGATTAGTTCACCAAACGTTCAACTGGGCTCCACAAGGCACTAGAAGAGTTGGAAGTCCCAGCCTACATGGGTGAGGACTATGAAGGGCAAAGTAGGAAATGATGAATGGAGAAGTATTGATTTAATAGCTCAAGATAGAGACGACTGACCAAATCTAACCGAGGCCCTTTGCGTCAATAGGCGTAGAAGGAGGTGATGATGATGAAATAAA
>NC_090734.1:154399506-154418352 GCF_036898095.1 Palaemon carinicauda
GAGAGAGAGAGAGAGAGAGAGAGAGAGAGAGAGAGCAGGTGGTCCCTACACCTGTGCTCGGGTGAACTCGCCTGCCACCTCGGTCTCTGACAAAACCAGTCAGGAGAGAAAACGCAATATATTTTAATTAGAAACCCAATGACGTTTCTCGGTTTCGAGACCAAGGTGAAAACAGATTTCATATCAAAACAGCAGATTTTGAAGGGGATATGATTTCTTCATCATTATATGCCTATACAATAGGCCTATATGTTTGAAATGTTGAACAGGCTGGTAGCAGTAGTCTCTTTATAGTTTATGTATGAAAGATTTATTTTAATATTATTGTTCATGAAATACTTGTCAATTGTTCATTACTTTCCTTGTAGTTTATTTTACTTATTTCGTTTCCTCAGTAGACTATTTTCTCCAGTTGGAGCCCTTGGCTCATAACATCTTGTTTTTCCATATAGGATAGTTCTCAGCTAGTACTAGCAAAAGTATATATATATATATATATATATATATATATATATATATATATATATATATATATATATATATATATATATATATATATATATATATATATATGTATATATAGAGAGAGAGAGAGAGAGAGAGAGAGAGAGAGAGAGAGAGAGAGAGAGAGAGACTTTAGTTGAAAAGAAAGGAAGTTCTTCAATGTTATCAAACTTAGGCGGAAGTAAAGACAAACCAGCTATGTTTATACACTCGTAAGACTTAACTTCTGTAATGGGATATATATATATATATATATATATATATATATATATATATATATATATATATATATATATATATATATATATATATATATATATATATATATATATATAACGGATTTTGAGCGAAGCGAAAAATCTATTTTTGGGTGAGATAGCCATGGCGTCCTGATGGAAGGTTCCTGTTTGGTAGCTTCCTTGGGTATAAGACTACTAAGATATTCCCAGAGAATTTAACCACAGGTTATCACAGAATTCTAACTTCTGGAGCGAGTATCTCAAAGGTTTCCCTTTAAGACATCGTAATACAACAGGGGACACGCATGTCTGAACGTGCCACATAGCTATCTCCACCCCGAACAGAGTTAATGCTTCGGTGTGTAAGGGCTGAGAATAGCTGGGAGCCGTTCCACAGCTAATCTCACTCGTGGCTACTACTGATACTCGAGACGTAAACAAACGGACGCCATTGCTCTAATGACGTCACGCGCGTCTCTATCCTGACGCCAGTTGCTGCCCATCACCATGATACAATTGTGTAGGGTGGGAACAAAACTGGACGAAGTAGTAGGGAGGGTCCATCAGGACGCCATGGCTATCTCACCCAAAAATAGATTTTTCGCTTCGCTCAAAATCCGTTTTTTGGGCTCAAGCCATGGCGTCCTGATGGAAGAGTACCAGAGAATCAATGTATCGTGGTAGATTTTCCCCCAGTGTTAAGTGCCTAGGCATTGACAAAACAGCAAAGTAATCTTAGGTAAAGAACCATAGGAACGAAGTATCCTGCCCCCCATTGGTAGGAAGTTCCCATGGGCTATGCCGACGTCAAAGTGGTATTGAAGGGCTATTCATCCTGACAGAAGAACTTTTAAGAACTTAGAGATGAAGCAGAATGTTTGATATTTGTATAGGAACATTCTGAATTAGGCCAGTGGTGGTTGGGCACTGTGTATAGAGTTCATCTCCTGGTTATCAGAAGTAAGTATTCGTGTAGGAACCTTACTGAGACAGGGTGAATATAATTTAGGATTAGACATCTTAAATTCTTCATGACCATAAGAGAGGAGGAATAAATAAAACTATGACAGTATGTATTTCATAGTAGGTAGGAGCTGAAAGAGACGCATAAGTAATAAAATAGAAATTTTATTTCACAATGCAGAAATTAAATAATTTACAGCAAAAGTAAAGTTCATTTACAGTAATAATAATGTACATAGAAATAAAGGCTTGCTCTTGAATCTGAAAAGGAATTTCAGGATTAGTAGGTACTCGTTCTCGAGGAACGCAAGTCTTTAAACAACACATCATGCTCAAGGCATGCGGCACTTGTGTGACACTATGACATTTCACCTGGGATAAGAACAGTTATAAAAGCACTAAGTGTTTTTAGACATCACTATGAATCGCTCGAGGGTCAACATAGGCACCCGTAGAGTTAGAGTCCCAAGTAACTCACTGTTCTACGCAGAGTTAGGTGCAGGTTTCATAACACTACCTGCGGCTACCACAAAATGTTTGACTTCGTGCACTTGTTTCGCATAATGTTTAAAGAAAACTCGCGAGGACTTCCAGCCCGTAAAGTTTTTAAGGCTCTCAAAGTCCATGCTCTGAAAGAAGTTCAGAGACGATGCCACTTTTCTAGGATCATGACCAGCGGGTGTACTGTTCGGATCCGCTCTGCGAATGAAGTAGGTGATTTTCGCTCTTAATTGTTTCAGTGACAGGTCGCTGCCCGATGTTTCTCCTTTGAAGAGTTGGCCTCCACCAAAGTTCGAAGTTCTGCGAAGATAGACCTTGAGACTCTCTACTGGACATAGAGAGACATCCTCCTTCAGGGGGCATATTCTCCAAGGGCCCCATCTTTTGGTGGGTAATTCGTTTTTAGCGAGAAACGTCGGATCAGGGGAGAGGGTCACTTCTCCTGAATCAGCAAACAGGATGTGTCCCTCTTCTCTTGATAATGCCACTATTTCGCTGACTCGAGCTCCCGAGGCGAGAGCAAATAAAAATATAACTTTCTGAGTCAGATCCTTGAGGGGGCATGAATCATTGTCCAAGTTAGAGGCGAAATGGAGTACCTTGTCTAGTGACCAGGAGATCGGTTTCGGAGGGGGTGCTGGGCGTAGGCGAGCACATGCTTTTGGTAATTTGTTAAAGATGTCGTTGGACAGATCAATTTGGAAAGCATATAGAATTGGTCTAGTCAAAGCCGATTTGCAGGTTGAAATCGTATTGGCTGCTAATCCTTGTCCATGAAGGTGAATGAAGAAGGACATACAGAAATCAATGGTGATTTCTTTAGGATTTTTTGCTTTGACAAAGGAGACCCATTTCCTCCAGGATGATTCATATTGCCGTCTCGTGGATTCGGTCTTGTATTCCTCTAGGAAGTCTAGACTTTTCTTCGAGATCCCAAACCTCTTCTTTGCGGCAAGGGAGAGAAAATCATGAGATGAAGGTCCTTGATTTTCGATGATGAAGCTAAGACAGTCGACTTCTGTACTTGTTGAGAGAGAACTGGGCCCGGGAGAGGGATCAGCTTGGGCTGCAGCTCCAGGACCAGGGGGTACCAGTTGCTCCGGGGCCACTTGGGAGCCACTAGGGCCGCTGTCCCTTTGAAGGTTCTCAGTTTGGAGAGGACTTTCAACAGAAGGTTGGTGGGAGGGAACAGGTATATCTTGGACCATCTGTTCCAGTCCAGTGACATGGCGTCCACCGCTTCTGCTTTGGGGTCCTCGTACGGGGCTACGTACAGAGGAAGTTGATTGTTGTCGCTCGTTGCAAAGAGATCTATCTGAAGTTCTGGGACTTGATGAGAGATGAAGGAGAATGATCTTGCGTCTAGAGACCATTCCGACTCTATCGGGTTTGTCCGAGATAGAGCATCCGCTGTCACATTGCGGAATCCTTGTAGGTGAACTGCAGACAGGTGCCACTTCTTCTTCTCCGCCAGACGGAAGATTGGGAGAAGCACCTGATTTATCTGGGGCGATCTTGAGCCTTGGCGATTGAGACAACGAACTACCACCGAGTTGTCTAGGGTTAGACGGATGTGGATCGAGGGCGGCGGGGATAACTTCTTCAGAGTAAGAAGGACCGCCATGGCCTCCAAGATGTTTATGTGGAACGTCTTGAATAGTGGAGACCAGGTCCCTTGAGCTTGTTTCAGGTGGGAGTGACCTCCCCAGCCTTCCAGTGAGGCATCCGTGTGGATGTTGAGTGATGGAGGAGGGTGTTGGAGAGGAATGGACCTTTTCAGGGCCTTTGCTTCCGACCACGGCTTTAGGAGGCGTCAAAGTCTGTTTGGAAGCCGTCTCTTGAGGTCTCTTCGAGCGATGGATGCCGAGCGTCTCCAGACTCCCGCGGCATCCTTTAGCTGTGCGCGAAGCACTGGGTTTGTCACTGAGGCGAATTGTAGAGAGCCTAGAACTCGTTCCTGCTGTCGTCTTGAAATGCGTTTGGATTTCAGTAGTCGCTTGACAGACCCTGCTATTTCCTTCCTTTTCTTCTGGGGGATGGAAAGGCGGTGTGACTGAAGATTCCAGTGGATTCCCAACCACTGAAACTTCTGAGCTGGAGAGAGGCGAGATTTCTTCTCGTTGATCTTGAATCCCAGGTGTTCTAGGTACTGGGTAACTTCGTTGCAAGACTTTGCACACTCTTCGGGCGATGGAGCCCAGACTAGCCAGTCGTCGAGGTAGGCCATCACCTGGACGTTTCTTAGGCGGAGCTGTTGTACTATGGCATCCGCCAGCTTTGTGAAGATCCGAGGGGCCACATTGAGGCCGAATGGCATGGCCCGGAAGGCGTAGCTTTTCCTTTGGAGTCGAAATCCTAGGTAGGAGGAAGCGTGATGGTTCATTGGAATGTGCCAATAGGCATCCGCCAGGTCTATAGAGACCGTGTAGGAACCTTGAGGCAGAAGGGTCCTTATTTGTTGAAGCGTCAGCATCTTGAATTTGTTGTTCTCTATGAACTTGTTGAGGGGGGATAAGTCCAGAATGACTCTGAGTTTGTCTGAGTCCTTCTTGGGAACGCAAAACAGTCTCCCTTGGAACCTGGTGGACTTTACCTTCCTTATCACCTTCTTGTTCAAGAGGTCTAGAACATATTCTTCCAGAATGGGGGTCGATTGTTGAAAGAACCGCTGGAAGATTGGGGGTGGTTGCATCCAACTCCAGCCTAGACCGTTCTTGATGATGCTGTGTGCCCAGGGATCGAAGGTCCAACGATCCTGGAATTGGCGGAGTCTTCCTCCCACCGGAAGCACTTCATTGCTTCTGGTGTCCCGAGGACTTGTTGCCTCGGCCGCTAGCTCCCTTTCCTCCTCTACCTCTGGAGGGACGACGAGATGCGTCTCTGCTTGCACCCCTGGACGAGCCTCTACCTTTGGCATGAAAGGTAGTGGATGGTTGCTCAAAGGCAGGGGTGAAGACCGGTGACTGTGACAACACCGGTTGGGGGACCAATTGAAAGGTCTGCTGTGGTTGGGCAACCACTTGGGAGGTAGCGGGTCCCGGAAACTGACGTCGTTGCTGACGTTGCTGGGGTTTTGGCTTTTGTGGTTTCCTCTTAGGCTGAGGTCCATCGTCCTGAGAGGGTTTCCTTTTTCTGGACATGCCCCACTTGTGGAGAAGGTTCCTATTCTCCGTGGCGGCTCTGTCAGTTATTTCCTTGACAAGGTCAGAAGGAAACAGGTGCTTTCCCCAGATGTTGGAGGAAATCAGCCTCCGGGGTTCGTGTTTCACGGTGGCACCGACAAACACGAATTCACGACAGGCTCTACGAGCCTTTATGAAATGGTACAAGTCCTTCATTACTGTAAGTAAGTGGGATTTGGCTAGTACCATGTAGTGATCAGGTACTCTTGTGTCACAGGCCATCACTTCCAGTTGGACTTGATGAGAAAGAGATGCCGCAAGCCTCTCCTTCGTGTCTTGTTCCCGGCGAAGGAGGTGATCATTGAGCTTAGGGAGGTCTTCATTAAACTGACGTCCGGCGACGTCAGGATCGAGCCTACCCACGACGAAAGTATGCTGAACATCTTTCCAGTGTCGAGCGTCAGGGGGGGTCACGATGGAGAAGGGTCTGCACTCCTCCAGTGCAGGGCAGGGTTTTCCTTCTTCCGCCGCTTTAAGGCATGCAGCTAAGGCCTTTTCCAAGAAAGGAAGAACCGCAGTGTCAGGTGCGACGTATGTAGGATGCTTCTTGCTCAAGGCAGGAAGCTTAGAGCAGGTAAAGCCCCTACTCTTAAATGCGGAGGCTAGCATAGCCTGGGCCTTTGCGAGATCGAACACTATCTCTTCTTTAGGTTCGGTCTCTTCCTTCGAGGCAGGTTCGGAACGAAGCCGGACGTAACAGTCCGGGTAGGCCTCGAAGCTTGGGAAGAACTCCACATCTTCCAACGGGACCGTGCCAATCTTGTCACTAACAAAGATCCTGCCGGTCGCAATAACCATATGCTCTGCATACCTCCACGGGTTGGCATGAGAGCAAGCTGGGAGATCCTTAACCGAAATCTTCTTCGGTTCTCTGGATCCAATCATTGACCTGCTGGACTCCTGGTTCTCCTTCAGTCTGTCGTCCATGACAGCTCTAATCAGCCGGATCAGTTCTTGGGTAGAAGAAGAAGGATCCGGGGTCGAGGAGGTAGACGGAATGGACACATCCGTCGGTGTAGGAGTAGGCGGAGGGATGGATGAGGGAGGAGCTCCAAGCTCCGACTCGGTGTATTCCACCTTGTCTTCGTCCTCTTCGGCTCCTTGAGCCATAAGCGTCTTCTCCGTGTCTTCCGAGACGTCAGAGATCTGTTCATCATCCTCGGAATCTAAACGACACTCATGCATGGACTGAGCCATGACCACATCAGGTTCCACCGTAATTTGGACAGTGGGGATTGCTTCTTTTGGAACCACTGAGTCAGGGGAGGCCTTAGGGAACAACAGGGACCTCAGTTCTTCGGTGGCCAGGTACGGTCCGGTAGCATTTTTCTGAAAGCCACGCACCCACTTGCGCAGCTTTTCACGAGAAATGTCTCTAACCTCCGCTGAGGGAGGGTTATGGAAGGCCTCAACTAGGTGGGCCTGGCAGACCGTACAATCCAGTGGATTCCAGAACTTCAAATCCCCTTTCTTGTCTGCACAAGGGGCGTGAGTCCTGCAAGCCGTATGCCCATAAAACTGCGGGCGTTTCACAGCGCAGAAGGCGAAGTCACACTTCATCTGCTCCTCCTGTGGAAGAAAGAGAAAATGAGTATGGGGGAGTCATAAGAATGGCTCTTAAACTAAGTTAATATTAATCATTAATTTTAACTTAAAGAAGGTGTGATGCATAGAGAATGAAAACAGTAAAGGAGAACACGCTCCATGCATCTCGCCCGGCTGGTTACCATAAGCTTGGTCCTGGGATAATCCAAATGACCGAGATCATTGGATATAGTTTCCTAGGATTCCCATTATTTTGGAACTCCATGGAAAGCCAAGGACAAGATTGGGATCGAATTCATTCGGTTCCCAGTTAAGAGCCAGAAGGCCTCATTAAAGGTAACTGCTTCTGGCAACCAGCCGTGCTAAGATGCACATAGCATGCTGGAATTTAGAAGAATGCAAAGAGACAGCATGATCACTAATAGAGCAGTACTAGGTACTGATCTTAAAAGCAAAGCAGCTTATCTATTTGCTATGTAGGGCTATCCTAGTCTTATGATAGCTACAGTAAGGGGGTGCAAGTATTCTTGACGCCTCTGGGGCATCCGGCAAGCCGCCGGCATGCCGCAGCTCGCTCCCGCATAGATTCTGGCATTAGAACAGACAATTTTCAAAAGTCAGTTAGATACCAGGATGGCGGCCGCCGGCACAACGGCGGCACGCCGGCAGGAAGCGGCGGCTCCGGCAGCCGGAGGATGCCAGGTTGGTGACTGGGAAAAGGATGGTACAGGTAGTATCGGGTTGCCGGCAGTATATGCCGGCACTCCGGTGATCGACCGGCAAGCGGACGATTAGATAGGAGTAGGAGAGCCGCCGGTAGTAGCCGGCGGCAGCCGGCAGTCCCTCGGTACACGGGGGGCTGGCGGCAAGGGTAGGGAAGTCACCAAGAGGGAGGCAGGTATTGCCGACAGTAGAGGCGGCAAGAGACCGGCACCCGGATAGATAGAGAGACAGGGGGAGGGGGGAAGGGATGCAGGAAGTACCGTCAGGGTTCCAGACATCCCTCCCCCTCCCTGAGAGGGTGTACCCATGATAGAGGCAGGCTCTAACATCCATAAGCAGGGGTCACTAGGGACCGGGAGCTAGGTAGCCCAAGGGAGGGCTAGGGAACACCCAAGAGGGGAGGGGGGGAGACTCCCCTATGCAGAACTATACTAGTAACTAACCTTATAGGACACTATGAAGGTATATGTACCAGAGCGGACTGCACAGGGAAGCTCGGGTAGCCCTACTCATCCACCCTAAGGAGGAGTTGTAGGACAGGGGACAGATGAGTATAAACTAACCTAAGCATAGGCTAGGCTATACAAGAGATAGGTGGGGAGGGAGAAGAGAGAGGTCTTCCCAGGAAGGGTTTCTGTACCAGAGCGGCCACTAAGGGAAGGGAGGACACTCCCTAACCTAAGATCAGGCTGATCGGCTAAAACGGTGCAAGAGTACAGTTTCAGCATGGAACAGAGAAACCTTCCTAACCCGACCTAGAACAGGGCTAAAAGTCCTGAACTAGGCAAGGAAGAAGACATATCGCTATCGCAGGAAAGTCATAGATTATCCTAGCCATAGAGGTAGGCTAGCCTAACCTCACTCTCAGACGCAATCCTAAAGGGGGTTCATTCCTTTAGGGAGGACCGAGAGGCGATATATACTCTATTAGACAATTAATCCCTTTACTCAGAAAAGGGATCAAGGCTAAATAGAGGGAATGCCAAGGCAGGGGATGAAGGAAGCATATAGGGGTCCTAAGGTTAGGTTAGGCTAGAAAGAATCACTGACTAGCCTATCCCCTATATGGTCCCTGAAGGCGAAAACATTTGCATCACTGTCAAAAGTATTGTAAAATAATAATGCCACTATCTTCATAACTTAGTCTAGGATCACTAATAAATCATGCATGAACACTTGTATGTAGGCTCCTGGCCTGGGGGCTATAGTAGCCGACTGGTATGAGGTCAATCGATGACCGATAAAAAGCGTCTAAACACGATATAAAAGTTCCTAGCTATGAAGACTAAATAAACTAATGTATTCGATTAGTATATAATGCCGGAAGCGTTGTTGTGGCTAACTAAATAAGACATGCAAAACAACAACGACGCCATAAAATGGCGGGTCCGGTAGAGGCACAGCTCTGCCACAAAACATCAATTATTTCGCAAAATAATATTTACTTTACGGCCAGAGCTTAATTAAACAATACTGGAACCTTGTACTCAACTTTCCAGAAGAAGGCGAGGCTGAAGGTAACGACATAGCGAAGATGCAAAGCGATAAAGATAACACAAGGGAAAATCCGTCTAAGTAGGGCAGCTACTAAACAAAGGGATAGAGACGCGCGTGACGTCATTAGAGCAATGGCGTCCGTTTGTTTACGTCTCGAGTATCAGTAGTAGCCACGAGTGAGATTAGCTGTGGAACGGCTCCCAGCTATTCTCAGCCCTTACACACCGAAGCATTAACTCTGTTCGGGGTGGAGATAGCTATGTGGCACGTTCAGACATGCGTGTCCCCTGTTGTATTACGATGTCTTAAAGGGAAACCTTTGAGATACTCGCTCCAGAAGTTAGAATTCTGTGATAACCTGTGGTTAAATTCTCTGGGAATATCTTAGTAGTCTTATACCCAAGGAAGCTACCAAACAGGAACCTTCCATCAGGACGCCATGGCTTGAGCCCAAAAATATATATATATATATTATATATATATATATCATCATCATCATTAGCCGTTACTAGTCCTATGCTGGATAAAGGCCTCAGAGACCTACCATACGGGTTGTAATGTCTTTTTATCTAGTGTACCCTCAAGCAAGAGAACTCTACCCCAAGGCAGTGGAAGACCATAGTAGAGAGGCTATGACATTACCCAAGACTAGAGAACAATGGTTTGATTTTGGAGTGTCCTTCTCCTAGAAGAGCTGCCTACCATAGCTTAAGAGTCTTCTATCCTTACAAAGAGGAAAGGAGCCGCTGAACAATAACATTACAGTAGTTAACCCCTTGAGCAAAGAAGAATTGTTTGGTAATCTCAGTGTTGTCAGGTGTATGAGGACAGAGGAGAGGTATAAAGAATAGGCCAGTCTATTCGGTGTATGTGTAGGCAAAGGGAAACAGCCATAATCAGAGGGGGAGCCAATGTAGTACTGACTGGCCAGTAAAAGGACTCAATAACTCTCTAGCGGTAGTATATCAATGGGTGGCTGTATTATCTTCGCAAATATGCTGTAAAAAATCTACTTGAAGTTGTTACAAAGACGCGTATTTTAGTCTAAAGCGTAACATAAGGAGGAGACCTTACTACATGGTCTATGTCAGATCCTATCCCATGGTCTAAGGAAGACCTTCTCATATACTCACCATGTAAGGAAGGCTTTAAATGGCTAAGGAACACTTATTCATGGTTTATTTATGGAAGATTCTTCACCATGGTCTAACGAAGGCCTTAACCATCGTGTAAGGATGTGTCCAATGATCTAAGGAAGGCCACTCATGAGTGGCAGAAGCAAGGGACAGTGACATTGCCCCATTAAGCAGGACAATGCCCTAGAGACTGCCTATATTACATATGATCAGCGCCCAAGCCCCCTCTCCACCCAAGCTAGGACTAAGGAGGGCCTGGCAATGGTTGCTGATAATTCAGCAGATAGACCTATAGGCTTCCCCTACCCCACCACACCCTTAGCTCACAAGGACAGTGAAGTTTCAGCGACCAAAGGAACTAACGAGTTTGACTTGCACTCCAGTCTGGCAATCACGAGACAAAGACGCTACCACTAGGCCACTATAATCCTTAAGGAATATCTGCAGGGTCTAAGGAAGACCTTAATCATCGTTTAAGGATGTCGATGGTCCAAGGAAGCTCCTACCCTTGGTCTAAGGAAGACCTTATTATATTTAAAGGAAAACCAGATCCCTGGTCTAATGATAACAATATTTATGGTCTAAGGCAGATCAGACCTTACCTTTGGACTAAGGAAAATCCTTCCCATGTAAAAAAAAAGAAACTAAATAATAAAAAATAAAAAAATAACCAAAAAGTATGAATATGCCTAATCAAACATCTTTTGAGTCTGTAATTATTATTATTATTATTATTATTATTATTATTATTATTATTATTATTATTATTATTATTATTATTATTATTATTAGCTAAGCTACAACCTTAGTTGGAAAAAACAGGATGCTATACGCCCCAGGGCTCCAACAAGGAAAAAAAATAGTTCAGTGAGTTTATTTTCAACTCATTCACTGCTCCCTGTTCCCAAGTCATAGCGCCTACTAATCGATAGGCCTATACATATATATATATATATATATATATATATATATATATATATATATATATATATATATATATATATATATAAAACAATTCTATAGGGTAAAGGATATTTCACAGTAAACCCATGTGCTAAATGACTATCAAACGCATTGTTAATAACTGTTTTTACCTTTCATGCATATTATATATATATATATATATATATATATATATATATATATATATATATATATATATATATATATGTATATATATATATATATATATATATATATATATATATATATATATATATATATATATATAATATTTTTTGACAACGGAATCACTAAATATAATTTATAATACTATTTTTTGACGCCGACTTAAGTTACAAGATCATTGTGCATTTCGGTATAGGCCTATGCATTAGGTAGGCAAAAACGCCAAACACGGATACATTATTTTATAGTTTGAGTTCCGAATAAAATTCCTTGATTTAGGCCTTAATTCAAAATAATTTTTGTCTGAAGTTTACGCCATTGTTCTTTGGAACATAGAGTAAAATCTCCGTAGATATTTTCCTTATTAGAATCTGAATTGAAACCGGATTTCATGAAATTCCCCAAATATTTATGTACGACAGTTAGTGCTAGAGATTAGCTCCTATTAAATCTTAAATGCTTCAGCGAAAATATATATTAGTTTTATCCAAAAAAAATTACTGAATATTTCTAATATTGCATGATTTTAATATGTACAGACGAAATGTCGTTCATTACTGATCGTTAAAAACCAATCAATAGTCCGCCAATTGAAATTATACGGCCATGAATGCACTTTAATATCTGTTGATAGTCATTCTGTTGCAGCTGTTTTTTTTAGTGTCTTGTTAAGCCGGTAGACCCACGTGGCTATCACCCCACGCCGCATGCGCAGTACCCCCAGCGCGTGCGATCTACCGAGGTCTTCCCGAGTTGCCAACTAGCTGTGCCCTTAGTTTTTATTTAGTAAGAAGGGGGTTAAAATGCATATTTATATAATGGAATTAGTTTATAAGTATAATTTGATAACTTGTGAATATTTATGTTTTGTAGATATGTCGTATATAAGCATAGAAAATATGATATAAAACAGATTAATTGGCCACTATTGAGTGCCAGGTATCTTCTCTCGCTCGGGGGTTGGGGTGCGTGCAGCGAAAGGGGTCCAGTGTAGCGTGATACGTGCTCGCGTTAAGGTAGAACCGTCATACCCGTCTGTCTCTTCTTATATTTCACTTCACCACTTCAAACACAAAACACACATAACCATGCTTATGCCCGGTGCCCTACCAGCCACCATGCCCTCCGGCATCACCACGCCCACGATGCACCCGCAGGCCCTCGAAGCGCCCGGGATCAGCCAGAAGGACACCACCTTCACGAAGATCTTCGTGGGCGGCCTGCCCTACCACACCACCGACAAGAGCCTGCGGGAGCACTTCGAAGTCTACGGCGAGATCGAGGAAGCCGTCGTCATCACCGACAGACAGACCGGAAAGAGCAGAGGCTATGGTTTTGTAAGTCCCTCTTTTGACAGTTTTTACTTTTTCATGTTAACCGTTGCCTTGTTTGTTTGTTTGTGCGTGTGTCGGTATAACCACAATGATTATATGTATATATATATATATATATATATATATATATATATATATATATATATATATATATATATATATATATATATATATGCCACTGCGTTTTAATGTATGTATGTATATATATATATATATATATATATATATATATATATATATATATATATATATATATATATATATATACGCCACTGCGTTTTAAAGTCTAGCCTTAGCCTTTGCATGCCTATAATGAGGTTGTTTGAGGTAAAACGATAGTTAAGCAGTTATTTATAGGTCTATATTATGTAGACCTTGTTTTTAAGTAGCGTTTTTTTTTTAATTGCCGAAGCATATATATTGTATCAAGTCCCATTGCGTGTAATTTAGCCTGGAAATAAATTGATCACGTGATTTTCTCTCTCTCTCTCTCTCTCTCTCTCTCTCTCTCTCTCTCTCTCTCTCTCTCTCTCTCGATAAGATTACATAGCCTGTACTTAATATAGAACAAGGGCCCTTTGTTTTAATTTCGAATATTTATATCAGTTACGATCTGAAATTATTTATTATTATTATTATTATTATTATTCTCCCTATTTTAACTCGCTATTTTTTTGTAGTTATTCAAATTTAGTAACAACTCCTAGATATACTTTAAAAGAAATTTTTATAAATCGAAATTACCGATATGAGTTAGCACACTTCGGAACGTATGCCAACGATCTATAAATTATTAATTTCATTTTGTTATCTTTTGAATAACGAGTTGTTTTATACTTTTAGTTTTTATTTAAATATGTATAACTTTTATTTTTTATAGTTTTATGGGTAATAATTTATTTCTCGTTTACAAAAATTAGTATTATGTTATATGGAATTTTTACGTTAGTACATTTGGGTTTATAATGTTCATATATATATATATATATATATATATATATATATATATATATATATATATATATATATATATATATATATCCGTTTTTAAGTGGGGATACCATAGCCAGAATCAGCAAAGCTGTGCTAGTCGTAGCCACCTGTATTAGGTTGGTTTGCTGTGAGCGATCAGACGAAAATCTCCCACCGTCACCATTCCGGCCTGGCCAATGTGGTGATGAAAACTGGCCAGACATGAATAATGACATTTATGAGGCCTTTGTCCTGCGTGGGACCAGAAACGTCTGTAATTGTAGCTGTTTTATATATATATATATATATATATATATATATATATATATATATATATATATATATAATGACTTGTCTGAAAATCTGAATAATTCAGCCATAAATATTAGATTAACGGTTAGTTTAATAACGATCACCTAACTGCTGTGGTTTCTCTCTCTCTCTCTCTCTCTCTCTCTCTCTCTCTCTCTCTCTCTCTCTCTCTCTCTCTCTCTCTCTCTCTCTCTCTCATTTGGAAATGGTTTTAATAAAGAAGTTTTTCGAATATATTAATCCTGTTGCCTTTAACTTTAAGGCGTTGGAGAACTAATTGTATAACGGAGAAATATTTGGAGAGAGAGGCTTTTTGTTTCAGTATCTTACCCGGAAGTACTTTACACCACAATAAGTAGCATGCGACAATTTCACGATTTATTTTATAGTACATTGTATATCAACTAAATGACCTAGTGTATTAAAATACACCAGTTTATAAGGAAATATACACTTTATAGATTGTTAATGGATTTTTGTCATGTGTATGTATGTTTTTAAGAGAGGGGTGGGTGGTAGTTTAGAGTGTAATCAGCCTACTGAATGTTGCAACAAATATAATCTGATGAGAACAATAGATATGAAATGTAATTTTGCTGATGCCGCTTGTTTTTTGCAAGCTGCAATGTCAGGACGATGTTATTTTAAATGTTATTTTAATTTATTATATATATATGATATTTTAACAGAATTACATTTTGATCTTTGAGACTAATGATTTGCTATAAAGGTGACAGTCTCTCTGTCCTTGAGTTGAGAGAGAGAGAGAGAGAGAGAGAGAGAGAGAGAGAGAGAGAGAGAGAGAGAGAGAGAGAGAGAGAGAGAGAGAAGGGAATATGTTAACGGAACCAGCCATGGTGAAAGTGGTAGTCTATTTATTAACCTCAGTTTCCACCATAGAACAATCAAACAGGATGTGACCGGCGGTGTAAGCCACCGCCGGTAGTAAGTAGTGTCATGCATATTATATCAGAATTGTACACAATTTGGCCTTCTGTATAATTGGGATCATTGCTACAGGTGGTCAACTTGTTTTGGGATCACTGATATTAATGGTCAATTTGTTTGGTATCATTGGTACTGGCTGTCAACTTTTTTGGGACCACTTTGATGACAATGTTTTCGTGTGTCGGATCATGGATACCAATATTCTTTCTTGTTGAGGCTGATTTTATGATATGCCAAAAAAAAAAAAAAAAAAAAAAATATTTTGGCATCATTAACGAATATGCAGTCAATATAAACTTTTTTTTTTTTTTTTTTAATCATTGTGACTAAAAAGTCTGTCTTGGTTTGAGAATATTGCTGGCGATGGCTAGGGCGACGTTAGATTTTCATATGGCTAGGGCGATGTTAAATTTTCATATGGCTAGGACGTTGTTAATTTTTCGTATGGCTTGGCCGATGTTAATTTTTCATATGGCTAGGTCGAAGTTAGATTTTCATATGACTAAGACGATGTTAATTTTTCAAACGGCTAAGACGATGTTAGATTTTTATATGGCTAAAATTTTTATATTTCTAGGCCGATATTAAATTTTCATATGGCTAGGACGATGTTAATTTTTCCCTTGGCTAGGTCGATGTTTGATTTTCATATGGCTAGGACGTTGTTATTTTTTCATATGGCTAGGACGATGTTAATTTTTTCCCTTGGCTAGGTCGATGTTTGATTTTCATATGGCTAGGACGTTGTTAATTTTTCATATGGCTAGGACGATGTTAATTTTTCCCTTGGCTAGGTCGATGTTTGATTTTCATATGGCTAGGATGATGTTAAATTTTCATATGGCTAGGATGATGTTAAATTTTCATATGGCTAGGATGATGTTAAATTTTCATATGACTAGGTCGATGTTAGATTTTCATATGGCTTGGACGATGTTAAATTTTCATATGACTAGGTCGATGTTAAATTTTCATATGACTAGGTCGATGTTAGATTTTCATATGGCTTGGCCGAGGTTAGATTTTCATATGTCTAAGATGATGTTAGAGTTTCATGTGGCTAAGACGATGTTAATTTTTCACATGGCTAGGACTATGTTAGTTTTTCGAACGGCTAAGCCGATGTTAGAATTTCGCTACAGAGCAAACACCTGTAACAGTTGTGACGTCACGTCTCCACATGTGTGGAGGGCAGTGAACACGTCTAAGTGTGTGGCACTAATTACTTTTTATGTTACGTTATATAATGTTTTACCAAAATAGTATAAAAGTTTTATTATATAGATTATTAGAATTTGTTGTAATTTTTATTGCAATTTTTCCTGCAGGTGAAGGTTTTCTATATTCTATTGTTTCCTAAGTTCTCGAGTGTATCGTATATACGTGAAAGACCTTGGCTTAAGCATATGTCTCTCTCTCTCTCTCTCTCTCTCTCTCTCTCTCTCTCTCTCTCTCTCTCTCTCTCTCTCTCTCTCTCTCTCTCTCTCTCCTGGCACTTGGCCCATTATCGCTTCTGTTTCCGTGGGTTTAATTCCTTGTTTTTCTGGGACCGTTAAACCAGCTTTTTTAACAGCTTTGCCTGAGTCTCTCAGCTTTGGGGAAGAAGAAGGCGATGTTGTTCGCCTGTTTAGAAATTGATTTATTATTATTATTATTATTATTACTTGCTAAGCTACAACCCCGGTTGAAAAAGCAGGATGCTATAATTATGCACAGGGGCTCCATCAGGGAAAATAGCCCAGCGAGGAAAGGAAACAAGGGAAAATGAAATATTTTAAGAACCGTAACATTGAAATGAATATTTCCCATATAAACTATAAAAACCTTAATAAAACAAGAGGAAGAGAAATAAGATAGAGCAGTGTGCCTGAGTGTACCTCCATTATTATTATTATTATTATTATTATTATTATTATTATTATTATTATTATTATTATTATTATTATTATTATTACTTTCATATGCCCACTCGGTCTGAGTTGATGTGACTGCTTGGAGAACTCAGCCAAGAAGCCTTGGGAATCTTGGCACAAATAAGAGAAAAAGGCAGAAGTCATTTCCTTATTACTCTCTCTCTCTCTCTCTCTCTCTCTCTCTCTCTCTCTCTCTCTCTCTCTCTCTCTCTCTCTCTCTCAAGGTGATCAGCAAGGAGTGCTAGGCAGTGATGCATAAGTCTGTCCAGTAGTTGGATGGAAGCTTAAATTGTGTTGTAGTCGGATGAGTGTGACAGCGTTACGTACCGTCTCTTGGACCTTGAATGAAATAGATGTGAAGGGAACATTGTAGTATGACCTCTGAGAGGCACTTAATTGTGACCTCAGAGATATTAATTTAACCTTCTTTGGGGTTTTTAAGTATGGCCTCTCGAGAGGTATTAAATGACATACTGTGCGAGGCATTCAAGTATGTCATCTGAGAGGCCATGCTATTACCTCTGACAGGTATTCAGGAATGGAATTTGAGAGGTACTTAAGTATGCCCTCCGCGAAGCATTCAAGTATAGACTCCATTTGGATTTAAGTATGGCCTCCATGGTTATTTAAGTATGACCTCCATGGTTACTTAAGTATGGCCCTTCATGGTTATTTAAGTTTAAGTATGGCCTCCATGGTTATTCAATTATGACCTCCATGGTTATTTAAGTATGCCCTCCTTGTGGATTTAGGTATGACCTCCGTGTGGATTTAAGTATGGCCTCTTCGAGGCATTTAAGTATGGCCTCCATGGTTGTTTAAGTATTGGCCTCCTTGTGGAATTAAGTATGGCGTCCTTGGTTATTTAAGTATGGCCTCCATGGTTGTTTAAGTAGGCCTCCTTGTGGATTTAAGTATGGCCTCATTGTGGAGTTAGGTATGACCCTCCGCGAGGTCTTTAAGTGTGGCCTCCGCGAGGCATTTAAGTATGGCCTCCTTGTGGATTTAAGTATGGCCTCATTGTGGAGTTAGGTATGACCTCCGCGAGGTCTTTAAGTGTGGCCTCCGCGAGGCATTTAAGTATGGCCTCCTTGTGGATTTAAGTATGGCCTCATTGTGGAGTTAGGTATGACCTCCGCGAGGTCTTTAAGTGTGGCCTCTGCGAGGCATTTAAGTATGGCCTCATTGTGGATTTAGGTATGGCCTCCGTGTGGATTCAAGTATGACCTCCGCGAGGTCTTTAAGTGTGGCCTCCGCGAGGCATTTAAGTATGGCCTCCATGGTTGTTTAAGTATGGCTTCCTTGTGGATTTAAGTATGGCGTCCTTGGTTATTTAAGTATGGCGTCCTTGGTTATTTAAGTATGGCCTCCATGGTTGTTTAAGTAGGCCTCCTTGTGGGTTTAAGTATGGCCTCATTGTGGAGTTAGGTATGACCTCCGCGAGGTCTTTAAGTGTGGCCTCCGCGAGGCATTTAAGTATGGCCTCCTTGTGGATTTAAGTATGGCCTCATTGTGGAGTTAGGTATGACCTCCGCGAGGTCTTTAAGTGTGGCCTCCGCGAGGCATTTAAGTATGGCCTCCTTGTGGATTTAAGTATGGCCTCATTGTGGAGTTAGGTATGACCTCCGTGAGGTCTTTAAGTGTGGCCTCTGCGAGGCATTTAAGTATGGCCTCATTGTGGATTTAGGTATGGCCTCCGTGTGGATTCAAGTATGACCTCCGCGAGGTCTTTAAGTGCGGCCTCCGCGAAGATTTAAGTATGCTCTTTTCGAGGCATTTAAGTATGGCCTCCTTGTGGATTTAAGTATGACCTCCTCGAGGTCTTTAAGTGTGGCCTCCGCGATGATTTAAGCATGCTCTTTTCCAGGCATTTAAGTATGGCCTCCGCGGGCATTCAAGTATGCTCTTTTCGAGGCATTTAAGTATGACCTCCGTTGGGGCATTAACTT
>NC_090734.1:154418852-154428852 GCF_036898095.1 Palaemon carinicauda
ATGGGAAATATTCATTTAATGTTACGGTTCTTAAAATATTTCATTTTCCCTTGTTTCCTTTCCTCGCTGGGCTATTTTCCCTGTTGGAGCCCCTGTGCATAATTATAGCATCCTGCTTTTTCAACCGGGGTTGTAGCTTAGCAAGTAATAATAATAATAATAATAAATCAATTTCTAAACAGGCGAACAACATCGCCTTCTTCTTCCCCAAAGCTGAGACTCAGAGGCAAAGCTGTTAAAAAAGCTGGTTTAACGGTCCCCCAAAAACAAGGAATTAAACCCACGGAAACAGAAGCGATAATGGGCCAAGTGCCAGGAGAGAGAGAGAGAGAGAGAGAGAGGAGAGAGAGAGAGAGAGAGAGAGAGAGAGAGAGAGAGAGAGATATGCTTAAGCCAAGGTCTTTCATGTATATACGATACACTCGAGAACTTAGGAAACAATAGAATATAGAAAACCTTCACCTGCAGGAAAAATTGCAATAAAAATTACAACAAATTCTAATAATCTATATAATAAAACTTTTATACTATTTTGGTAAAACATTATATAACGTAACATAAAAAGTAATTAGTGCCACACACTTAGACGTGTTCACTGCCCTCCACACATGTGGAGGCGTGACGTCACAACTGTTACAGGTGTTCGCTCTGTAGCGAAATTCTAACATCGGCTTAGCCGTTCGAAAAACTAACATAGTCCTAGCCATGTGAAAAATTAACATCGTCTTAGCCATATGAAACTCTAACATCATCTTAGACATATGAAAATCTAACCTCGGCCAAGCCATATGAAAATCTAACATCGACCTAGTCATATGAAAATTTAACATCGACCTAGTCATATGAAAATTTAACATCGACCTAGTCATATGAAAATTTAACATCATCCTAGCCATATGAAAATCAAACATCGACCTAGCCAAGGGAAAAATTAACATCGTCCTAGCCATATGAAAAATTAACAACGTCCTAGCCATATGAAAATCAAACATCGACCTAGCCAAGGGAAAAATTAACATCGTCCTAGCCATATGAAAATTTAATATCGGCCTAGCCATATAAAGATTTAACAGTCCTAGCCATATGAAAATCTAACATCGTCCTAGCCATATGAAAAATTAACATCGTCCTAGCCATATGAAAATTTAATATCGGCCTAGCCATATAAAAATTTAACAGTCCTAGCCATATGAAAATCTAACATCGTCCTAGCCATATGAAAAATTAACATCGTCCTAGCCATATGAAAATTTAATATCGGCCTAGCCATATAAAAATTTAACAGTCCTAGCCATATGAAAATCTAACATCGTCCTAGCCATATGAAAAATTAACATCGTCCTAGCCATATGAAAATTTAATATCGGCCTAGCCATATAAAAATTTAACAGTCCTAGCCATATGAAAATCTAACATCGTCCTAGCCATATGAAAAATTAACATCGTCCTAGCCATATGAAAATTTAATATCGGCCTAGCCATATAAAAATTTAACAGTCCTAGCCATATGAAAATCTAACATCGTCCTAGCCATATGAAAAATTAACATCGTCCTAGCCATATGAAAATTTAATATCGGCCTAGCCATATAAAAATTTAACAGTCCTAGCCATATGAAAATCTAACATCGTCCTAGCCATATGAAAATCTAACATCGTCCTAGCCATATGAAAAATTAACATCGTCCTAGCCATATGAAAATTTAATATCGGCCTAGCCATATAAAAATTTAACAGTCCTAGCCATATGAAAATCTAACATCGTCCTAGCCATATGAAAAATTAACATCGTCCTAGCCATATGAAAATTTAATATCGGCCTAGCCATATAAAAATTTAACAGTCCTAGCCATATGAAAATCTAACATCGTCCTAGCCATATGAAAAATTAACATCGTCCTAGCCATATGAAAATTTAATATCGGCCTAGCCATATAAAAATTTAACAGTCCTAGCCATATGAAAATCTAACATCGTCCTAGCCATATGAAAAATTAACATCGTCCTAGCCATATGAAAATTTAATATCGGCCTAGCCATATAAAAATTTAACAGTCCTAGCCATATGAAAATCTAACATCGTCTTAGCCGTTTGAAAAATTAACATCATCTTAGTCATATGAAAATCTAACTTCGACCTAGCCATATGAAAAATTAACATCGGCCAAGCCATACGAAAAATTAACAACGTCCTAGCCATATGAAAATTTAACATCGCCCTAGCCATATGAAAATTTAACATCGCCCTAGCCATATGAAAATCTAACATCGGCCTAGCCATCGCCAGCAGTATTCTCAAACCAAGACAGACTTTTTAGTCACAATGATTAAAAAAAAAAAAAAAAAACAGTTTATATAGACTGCTGTGAACATATTCGTTAATGATGCCAAAATAATAATTTTTTTGGCATATAAAATCAGCCTCAACAAGAAAGAATATTGGTATCCATGATCCGACACAAGAAAACATTGTCATCAAAGTGGTCCCTAACAAGTTGACAGCCAGTACCAATGATACCAAACAAATTGACCATTAATATCAGTGATCCCAAAACAAGTTGACCACCTGTAGCAATGATCCCAATTATACAGAAGGCCAAATTGTGTAAAATTCTGATATATGCATGACACTACTTACTACCGGCGGTGGCTTACACCGCCGGTCACATCCTGTTTGATTGTTCTATGGTGGAAACTGAGGTTAATAAATAGACTACCACTTTCACCATGGCTGGTTCCGGTAACATATTCCTCTCTCTCTCTCTCTCTCTCTCTCTCTCTCTCTCTCTCTCTCTCTCTCTCTCTCAAGGACAGAGAGACTGTCACCTTTATAGCAAATCATTAGTCTCAAAGATCAAAATGTAATTCTGTTAAAATATCATATAATATATATAATAAATTAAAAATAACATTTAAAATAACATCGTCCTGACATTGCAACTTGCAAAAAACAAGCTGCATCAGCAAAATTACATTTCATATCTATTGTTCTAATCAGATTATATTTGTTGCAACATTCAGTAGGCTGATTACACTCTAAACTACCACCCACCCCTCTCTTAAAAACATACATACAAATGACAAAAATCCATTAACAATCTATAAAGTGTATATTTCCTTATAAATTGGTGTATTTTAATACACTAGGTCATTTAGTTGATATACAATGTACTATAAAATAAATCGTGAAATTGTCGCATGCTACTTATTGTGGTGTAAAGTACTTCCGGGTAAGATACTGAAACAAAAAGCCCCTCTCTCTCTCTCTCTCTCTCTCTCTCTCCTCTCTCTCTCTCTCCTCTCTCTCTCCAAATATTTCTCCATTATACAATTAGTTCTCCAACGCCTTAAAGTTAAAAGCAACAGGATTAATATATTCGAAAAATTTCTTTATTTAAACCATTTCCAAATGAGAGAGAGAGAGAGAGAGAGAGAGAGAGAGAGAGAGAGAGAGAGAGAGAGAGAGACCACAGCAGTTAGGTGATCGTTATTAAACTAACCGTTAATCTAATATTTATGGCTGAATTATTCAGATTTTCAGAAAAATTATTTATATATATATATATATATATATATATATATATATATATATATATATATATATAAAACAGCTACAATTACAGACGTTTCTGGTCCCACGCAGGACAAAGGCCTCATAAATGTCATTATTCATGTCTGGCCAGTTTTCATCACCACATTGGCCAGGCCGGAATGGTGACGGTGGGAGATTTTCGTTTGATCGCTCACAGCAAACCAACCTAATACAGGTGGCTACGACTAGCACAGCTTTGCTGATCCTGGCTATGGTATCCCCACTTAAAAACGGATATATATATATATATATATATATATATATATATATATATATATATATATATATATATATATATATATATATATATGAACATTATAAACCCAAATGTACTAACGTAAAAATTCCATATAACAAAATACTAATTTTTGTAAACGAGAAATAAATTATTACCCATAAAACTATAAAAAATAAAAGTTATACATATTTAAATAAAAACTAAAAGTATAAAACAACTCGTTATTCAAAAGATAACAAAACGAAATTAATAATTTATAGACCGTTGGCATACGTTCCGAAGTGTGCTAACTCATATTGGTAATTTCGATTTATAAAAATTTCTTTTAAAAGTCTATCTAGGAGTTGTTACTAAATTTGAATAACTACAAAAAATAGCGAGTTAAAATAGGGAGAATAATAATAATAATAATAATAATAATAATAATGAATAATTTCAGATCGTAACTGATATAAATATTCGAAATTAAAACAAAGGGCCCTTGTTCTATATTAAGTACAGGCTATGTAATCTTATCACGAGAGAGAGAGAGAGAGAGAGAGAGAGAGAGAGAGAGAGAGAGAGAGAGAGAGAGAGAGAGAGAGAGAGAGAGAGAGTAAATCACGTGATCAATTTATTTCCAGGCTAAATTACACGCAATCCGGACTTGATACAATATATATGCTTCGGCAATTTAAAAAAAAAAACACGCTACTTAAAAACAAGGTCTACATAATATAGACCTATAAATAACTGCTTAACTATCGTTTTACCTCAAACAACCTCATTATAGGCATGCAAAGGCTAAGGCTAGACTTTAAAACGCAGTGGCGTATGTATATATATATATATATATATATATATATATATATATATATATATATATATATATATATATATATATACATTAAAACGCAGTGGAATATATATATATATATATATATATATATATATATATATATATATATATATATATATATATATATAATCATTGTGGTTATACCGACACACGCACAAACAAACAAACAAGGCAACGGTTAACATCAAAAACTAAAAAGTAAAAACTGTCAAAAGAGGGACTTACAAAACCATAGCCTCTGCTCTTTCCGGTCTGTCTGTCGGTGATGACGACGGCTTCCTCGATCTCGCCGTAGACTTCGAAGTGCTCCCGCAGGCTCTTGTCGGTGGTGTGGTAGGGCAGGCCGCCCACGAAGATCTTCGTGAAGGTGGTGTCCTTCTGGCTGATCCCGGGCGCTTCGAGGGCCTGCGGGTGCATCGTGGGCGTGGTGATGCCGGAGGGCATGGTGGCTGGTAGGGCACCGGGCATAAGCATGGTTGTGTGTGTTTTGTGTTTGAAGTGATGAAGCGAAAAATAAGAAGAGAGACAGACGGGTATGACGGTTCTACCTTAACGCGAGCACGTATCACGCTACACTGGACCCCTTTCGCTGCACGCACCCCAACCCCCGAGCGAGAGAAGATACCTGGCACTCAATAGTGGCCAATTAATCTGTTTTATATCATATTTTCTATGCTTATATACGACATATCTACAAAACATAAATATTCATAAGTTATCAAATTATACTTATAAACTAATTCCATTATATAAATATGCATTTTAACCCCCTTCTTACTAAATAAAAACTAAGGGCACAACTAGTTGGCAACTCGGGAAGACCTCGGTAGATCGCACGCGCTGGGGGTACTGCGCATGCGGCATGGGGTGATAGCCACGTGGGTCTACCGGCTTACCAAGACACTAAAAAAAACAGCTGCAACAGAATGACTATCAACAGATATTAAAGTGCATTCATGGCCGTATAATTTCAATTGGCGGACTATTGATTGGTTTTTAACGATCAGTAATGAACGACATCTCGTCTGTACATATTAAAATCATGCAATATTAGAAATATTCAGTCATTTTTTTGGATAAAACTAACATATATTTCCGCTGATGCATTTAAGAATTAATAGGAGCTAATCTCTAGCACTAACTGTCGTACATAAATATTTGGGGAATTTCATGAAATCCGGTTTCAATTCAGATTCTAATAAGGAAAATATCTACGGAGATTTTACTCTATGTTCCAAAGAACAATGGCGTAAACTTCAGACAAAAATTATTTTGAATTAGGCCTAAATCAAGGAATTTTATTCGGAACTCAAACTATAAAATACTGTATCCGTGTTTGGCGTTTTTACCTACCTAATGCATAGGCCTATACTGAAATGCACAATGATCTTGTAACTTAAGTCGGCGTCAAAAAATAGTATTATAAATTATATTTAGTGATTCCGTTGTCAAAAAATATTATATATATATATATGTATATATATATATAGGCCTATATATATATATATATATATATATATATATATATATATATATATATATATATATATATATATATATGCATGAAAGGTAAAAACAGTTATTAACAATGCGTTTGATAGTCATTTAGCACATGGGTTTACTGTGAAATATCCTTTACCCTATAGAATTGTTTTATATATATATATATATATATATATATATATATATATATATATATATATATATATATATATATATATATATATAGGCCTATCAATTAGTAGGCGCTATGACTTGGGAACAGGGAGCAGTGAATGCGTTGAAAATAAACTCACTGTACTATTTTTTTTTCCTTGTTGGAGCCCTGGGGCGTATAGCATCCTGTTTTTTCCAACTAAGGTTGTAGCTTAGCTAATGATAATAATAATAATAATTACAGACTCAGAAGATGTTTGATTAGGCATATTCATATTTTTTGGTTACTTTTTTTTTATTATCTAGTTTCTTTTTTTTACATGGGAAGGATTTTCCTTAGTCCAAAGGTAAGGTCTGATCTGCCTTAGACCATAAATATTGTTATCATTAGACCAGGGATCTGGTTTTCCTTTAAATATGATAAGGTCTTCCTTAGACCAAGGGTAGGAGCTTCCTTGGACCATCGACATCTTCCTTAAACGATGATTAAGGTCTTCCTTAGACAATGAAGATATTCCTTAAGGATTATAGTGGCCTAGTGGTAGCGTCTTTGTCTCGTGATTGCCAGACTGGAGTGCAAGTCAAACTCGTTAGTTCCTTTGGTCGCTGCAACTTCACTGTCCTTGTGAGCTAAGGGTGTGGTGGGGTAGGGGAAGCCTATAGGTCTATCTGCTGAATTATCAGCAACCATTGCCAGGCCCTCCTTAGTCCTAGCTTGGGTGGAGAGGGGGCTTGGGCGCTGATCATATGTAATATAGGCAGTCTCTAGGGCATTGTCCTGCTTAATGGGGCAATGTCACTGTCCCTTGCTTCTGCCACTCATGAGTGGCCTTTAATGATTTAAGGCCTTCCTTAGATCATTGGACACATCCTTACACGATGGTTAAGGCCTTCGTTAGACCATGGTGAAGAATCTTCCATAAATAAACCATGAATAAGTGTTCCTTGGCCATTTAAAGCCTTCCTTACATGGTGAGTATATGAGAAGGTCTTCCTTAGACCATGGGATAGGATCTGACATAGACCATGTAGTAAGGTGTACCAACCGTGTGTCACACAATTGTACATAATTCCTTTTGTATATAATATGCTTGTATCTTCGCTCTTCCCTCGCACTAAAACGAACATGAAAATTCATGTCTGCTGTTTTGCTATGAACATTGTCTGTCTCTCGAACATGTTATGTCCTGTTGCCTTGAGGTTTTGTATATATAGAAGAGTGTTCCTTAATATATAACTCAGTTTCTCTCATACTGCCCTTGAGTTCACACCCTTACTCGGCCCGTCACAAAGGTCTCCTCCTTATGTTACGCTTTAGACTAAAATACGCGTCTCTGTAACAACTTCAAGTAGATTTTTTACAGCATATTTGCGAAGATAATACAGCCACCCATTAATATATTACCGCTAGAGAGTTATTGAGTCCTTTGACAGGCCAGTCAGTACTACATTGGCTCCCTCTCTGATTACGGCTGTTTCCCTTTGTCTACACATACACCGAATAGACTGGCCTATTCTTTATACCTCTCCTCTTTCCTCATACACCTGACAACACTGAGATTACCAAACAATTCTTCTTTGCTCAAGGGGTTAACTACTGTAATGTTATTGTTCAGCGGCTTCTTTCCTCTTTGTAAGGATACAAGAGACTCTTAAGCTATGGTAGGCAGCTCTTCTAGGAGAAGGACACTCCAAAATCAAACCATTGTTCTCTAGTCTTGGGTAATGTCATAGCCTCTCTACTATGGTCTTCCACTGCCTTAGGGTAGAGTTCTCTTGCTTGAGGGTACACTAGATAAAAAGACATTACAACCCGTATGGTAGGTCTCTGAGGCCTTTATCCAGCATAGGACTAGTAACGGCTAATGATGATGATGATGATATATATATATATATATATATATATATATATATATATATATATATATATATCCCATTACAGAAGTTAAGTCTTACGAGTGTATAAACAGTGGAACCTCTACACACGATCGTATCTACATCCGAATTTTCCAACATCCGAAGTAAAATTCGAGCAAATTTTTGACTCTACACCCGAATTTTATTTCGACACACGAAGTAGCAATTTTCGTCGTACCGGTTGTATCCGAATTTTTCGACACGCGAAGTACAATTCGAACACGTTCCGACTCTACACCCGAATGTTTTTTTCAACACCCGAAGTAAACAATACTCGTACGCGTAGTCGGTGCTCATAGCGCCTGAAGTGTTTTTTATTTCCGCCGATAGAAGGCAGCACATCGACCTCGGAGGGACGCTCAATTAGCGCGGCTTGGGTCAGTCCTCTGTTCTCGCCGGCTTCGTGTGGTTGTGCTCTTTGCGTTGTGATATTAACTGTGAATTAATCGTGATTTTTTACGTGCATCCATTAACGATAATTTACGTAAATCATGGGTCCAAAAAGGCTTAGTTTTGCCAGTGGTAGTGGTAGTGGTGAGAAAAGGAAGAAGGAAATGCTTTCTATAGAAATTAAGCAGGAAATTATTGAAAAACATGAGCGTGGCATCCGCGTGAGTGAACTTGCTAAACAGTATGGCCGTAATATGTCGACGATCTCGACAATCCTTAAACAGAAGGAAGCTATTAAAGCAGTGAAACCTTCTAAGGGGATCACTATAATTTCCAAACGCCGTACCCCTATCATAGAAGAGATGGAACGACTTCTACTAGTGTGGATTAAGGATAGAGAGATCGTTGGCGACACCATCACCGAAACAGTCATCTGCGAGAAGGCGCACGCCATCTTTACGGACTTGAAGGAGGAGAGCTCTGTGGGTGATGCTGGGGAGAGTTCAACCGAGCCTTCCTTAGATGATTTCAAGGCATCTCGTGGCTGGTTCGAGAAATTTAAGAAACGGTCCGGGATTCATTCAGTTGTTCGCCACGGAGAGGCTGCTAGTGCGGACACAAAGGCTGCAACTGACTTTGTTAAGAAATTCGAAAATATCGTAAAGGAAGAAGGCTACGTAGAGCAGCAGGTGTTCAATTGTGATGAAACCGGGCTGTTTTGGAAGAAGATGCCGAGTCGAACCTACATCACTGCTGAAGAGAAGAAATTGCCTGGGCATAAGCCAATGAAGGATCGGTTGACTCTTGCTCTATGTGCCAACGCTAGCGGGGACTTTAAAGTTAAGCCCTTGCTTGTTTACCATTCAGAGAACCCTAGGGCCTTTAAAGCACACAACGTCGATAAGGATCAGCTTCATGTTTTCTGGCGATCCAACTCGAAGGCCTGGGTCACTAGGCAATTCTTTGTGCAATGGGTAAACCAAGTTTTCGGTCCTTCTGTGAAGAAGTATCTTCATGAGCAGAAATTGCCTTTAAAGTGCCTGCTATGCCTTGACAATGCACCCGCTCACCCCCCCGGACTTGAAGATGATATCTTCGATGAATTCAAGTTCATAAAGGTGCTGTATCTTCCACCAAATACCACCTCTATCCTCCAGCCCATGGACCAGCAAGTCATCTCTAATTTTAAGAAGCTGTACACCAAGCACTTATTCAAGCAGTGCTTTAATGTCACGCAAAGCACCAACTTAACTTTGCGTGAATTTTGGAGGGGCCACTTCAATATCGTGCACTGCTTAAAGATCATTGATCAGGCTTGGGTGGGATTAACTCGACGGACCCTCAATTCTGCATGGAAGAAGCTGTGGCCT